>NC_083766.1:53352170-53532170 GCF_963514075.1 Conger conger | reverse complement strand
GTTTTGCTGCACTCTTGCAAAAAGCACTGAACATTTCCGGAAATCTCTGTTTCTATAGTTAAATTAATGGAGAAAAAGGGCAACGTATGCTTGTATAATCCGTGGGAGTCGTGTCCGTAGGGACGTCTCATCTAAAGCTGCTCAACTGCAAACCTGAGGGACGTGTGTTTACAATCCAGATGCTGTGAATCCAGTACAGTTATACTTTATGGATAGTTTACAGAATATTAGAGTAAGCCAGACAAGGGATTCCAGCTAAAGATGTACCTGGAGGTATTTTATATGCTAATTGTTAATGTTGTTTGAAAGGGACTTGCCTTTAATTACCTTAATACTTTTCCGAGTGGAATAAGATTACAGCAAGGTTTTACGACTTGCCCTGCAAAAAGGCCTTAATGAAATCACATCGCCTTCATTTAGCAGACATTCCTATGCAGTGTCCTTTGGAAGAGAACATATGTGCAGCCACCTGAGTAAAACGGATAAACACTTTAGCAAATAATATTCAGTGAAGCTAATTTGTTTAGCCTTCTGCAGCTTGTACCGTTGCAAAAGGTTTTTTGTTTATTATTATTATTATTATTATTTAATCTTCTTGTCAGAAGATAAGGCCATCTAATGAAGAGGAAATGAAACAGTGGCCTCCTCCGTTGAAGGCTAACTTCGTGCTAACGGCCGCGCCTCAGAATTCCTCCCTGGCGGGGAGACTCGGGAGGTTTTTCGACGTGGGCGTCAGACCTCTGTTTGTCAGCCCCGGCTACGAGGCGGCCCCTCCGCGTTCGGGGGTTAAACGTTACCGGAGCGACGGAGCGCTCCTCGATTACCGGAGGAGCGGCGGCCGGAGTTCTCCGCCTCGCGGGGAGCGCAGGCTAGCGCCGTCGACTCCTGCTCACGCTCGCCTGAGCGGGCAGCCGTGCGGCCCCCGAGAGCAAAATTAAGTGGAGGAGCGGAGGGGGGGTGGGGGGATGGGGCGGTGACTCCCCGACGCCAGGTGAAAATGAAATCAATAAAAAAGCGATGCACTCTGGGAAATAAATAAATAAAGGGATGCATGCAAGTGACAGGACGGGGGAGAGACGCTCGAATGCGTTCCGTTTCACCGTTTCGCGGAAGGGACGGAGCGGAGAGGGAGCCCTGGGAGGGAGAGGAACGGCGACACCTTTTTTCCAAATTTTCCGCCAGCTTTTTGTGACGCTCGAGGAGAGCGAGGAAGGTCTTTGCTGAACCTTTGTCTTTGTTTTACATAACTTTGTTTTACATAACGTATTTTTTTATACCCAGGCATGGAAGCAGCAAATTATGTCTGAACTTAAGTTTTTATGTACATTGCAATGATTGCATGGTTACAAATGTACTGAGTTTTTCCAATTATTTTATATAGGTTGACTGTGTTCAATTTCTGAATTGAACTGGAGCTGACGAGACGGGTGAGATAAGGATAGGTGATGTTAGCACTGAACTGGCTGAAGTCACCTATTGATTTATGCGTACCTCAAGGATATTGACTGAAGAATATACTTTATTTATAAGGTTGTGTCCTGGAAGCACTACTGGTATTTTGAAAGCAAAGGAGTTCTAGAATACTGACTTTTGAACTTTAGAAAATTACATTCCAAAAAAATGAACTCTTCAAAGCCGATTACTGCTGGATTTTCTGAAGACAACCCTGAAACGTAAGTGCTCAAAAACGGCAGTTCCAATTAAATATTTTTTTTTGCGTTTAGAGGAACGCTGGCAATCACAACCATCCACTGCAATTGCAGAGCAGACAGTTACAGTTTTAATAGTCCCAGCGCAAGCCGGCCATTAGAAGAGGTCGGTTTTCATTAAGGCTGAAATCGCGCGGCTATCTTTTTGTCACCGACAAAGCTGGCATGCACGCCATGATTGAGTTTGTCAGCCGGCGCCAAAAAGATTTTACACAAGTGTCATTTTTAATTTATTCACTGTAATGTTTATATTCATTTCCAGTGCATTTGATTTGTTACAAAACAGGAAAAAATCTGGATGCTTGGATATTAGCATTTGAAGCCATGTTATAGCAGTTGCCGATATTTCGTTGTTCTACGCAAAGGTTTGCCTAGGTGTACAGTCATGCTAGTTTAGCGGAACATGAGAAATGTGGAAAGCTTTTGTCCACTTGTAAAAATCCAGGCCTTGGGTCATATCTTTAGCCCTCTCCCTTAGATACCCCTCTGAATTATTCATGGCCCTGGACCCATACACGTGTCTTTTGTAATTCATTAAACCTTTAACCGCCAAAGCGGTATTTTTAGCCAGGGGTGAGCAGAAGGACCAAGGAGACGGTTAGCGTGTGTGTTTTTATCTGGGGGATGCTCCCTGAGGTTAATGGAAGAGGTCTGTCCGAGGGAACGTGGGAGAGTGACAGGGTGTCATTTGGGAAGGAGACTCCAAGCACACAGTCCGTCTTAGAGATAACTCTGCCAGCTCGTGTACACGGCCACTCCAGAAACCGACATAAATTAGGGTGTACAGGTCGCTGAAGTCTGAGGAAGAGCGGTTGATGAGAATCGTGTTTGCGTTTCGGGAGGTGGAGTGCGTGTGGGAGCGGGGGACACTGTAGTTGTGATTCACTTGTTGCATAAAAATAAACAGAAGAGCAAACGATCGGGAAAACAGACGGAACAGAAAGCAGCTGGGCTTCAGCAGAACCGAGCTGAACGCTGCTCTGTTTAGCTGTTTTGCTCTGTTTTGCTCTGCAAAAAATCATCAGACCCTACACCCCTGCCAGACCTCTTCGTTCAGCCTCCACAGGCCGCTTGGCACCTCCCCCTCTCAGAACCTCCACCTCACGCTCACGACTACTGTCTGTTCTGGCTCCACGGTGGTGGAACGAACTCCCCGTTGAGGTCAGAACTATAGAATCTCTCCCCACCTTCAAGCGCAAGCTGAAGACGCACCTCTTCAAGCAGCACCTCTCCCCATCCCTCCCTACCTCCCTGTGAACCTTAATTGTTGTCTCTGTGACTTGCTTTGTGTATCGGTATTTTTAGTTGGCTAGGTAAGCAGTGTTTGGATAGTTAACTTTGGTGACTTTTGCTCTGTTTGTTTGTTTGTTTGTTCAAAAAAAAAAAAAAGCCCCTTGTCCTTATCTTTGTTGTACAGGTAGCAGTTGAAATTGTACTTACCTCTAGGGTCTTTCAGCGAACTTATCCCTGGTTATGGGTATGCACTTTGTTGTACGTCGCTCTGGATAAGAGCGTCTACCAAATGCCAATAATGTAATGTAATGTAGAGGCAAAAGGCCCTGCTGCCATTTTGTATTTACCCCGTTCTCCTTCGTAATGGCTAATGGCAGTAATGCAATGGTTCCTCTCATCAACATCACTTTAATCTCTCCGCCAACAGGCCAACCGCCTCAGGCTGTTCAAAGACGAGATGCGAAAATGTAAATTTTCGGGAATTAGCGCCTCACCTTAGCCCCCGCTATCGCTGGGTCTGTCACTTTGCTTTTGCACGCCGCGCCTGACTGTGGAGATCTTGGAATCATCCTGTGCCACAGACGTGCCATTTGCCACATTGTTTACACGCTCTTTTAAGCCCATTTGCAGGTTTTGAGTGCCGGTTGAGAAGCCGCCCCATTTCTGAAATTGGAAGCTTTCGCTGTGTTGTGGAAAGTGGGTGTCGGAGCCTGGATTCAGCTGCTACATATGCATGCACACGTATAATACACACGTTACACGTCTGGCATACATATGAGAGGGAGAGACTGCAGGCTGTGACATGCACCTTCTGTGGTAGCTGTCTTCTGTACACACACACACACACACACACACACACACACCTATGCAATAACACTCCCAAAACACACCTATATTAACACATAAACTCAAAATGAACTCACATGCGCGTACACACACACACGGTTTTGATTAGTTACATAAGTTTGTTTAGTAAACACATCAGGCCACATCTGCACACACACACACTCATGCACACATGCGCGCACACACAGACAAATACACTCATACACACATGGTTTTGTTTAATGACATGCTTTTGGTTAGTGCACACGCATACACATGCGTGCGCGCACACACACACACACACACACACACACACATCCAGAAGCACAAATGCTCACACACATATTAAGCTCTGGGTTTTTGTCCTCAACATTTCATCTATTAATGTATTAATCAGGAAATATGTACACAATCCCTTTCTTTCCAAAGGCACATTGGACAAGCTACCAAGCATATGGCATTTACTGTTGTTTATTACGTCAATAGCAAGATGGGAATAAATTCCATGTTTACTGCATTTTTTATATAAAAACAGTAAATGGAACATGCTGTAAAATGTAGCTGTAAATGTTACACAACAATACAAAGCCTAATGATCAGTGCATCTAAAAGTCTATACCTGACAGGAATATTAAACACTAGCAGTTTATGGTTTTATCATGGCTTCGGACTGAAAGCCTTTCCCCATGCTGCTTGGCACCTATTAATCTCAATGGTCCGTTGGTACTCAAGGTTACCTTGCCATTAAAAAATTCCCACGGGCCAGTTGACAGGAGTAGCTTCCGCTTCTGCGGACAATATCAGGCCTTTCCGAAGCTCTTTATCTGGGGCCTGGCAGGTGTTGCTGTTAGATACGGCAGATTCCATAAAACCACCACTGCCGGCTTTAGACACCCGCGACTCCTTAAACTGTTTATGGCACCTTTTCAAACGGCGGACCTTCGATGAGTCATTGTCAGAGCTCTTATCGATCACGCTCCTTACTACACGCCCAGGGAGGATACGGGGTCAGAAGGTTGTAGGCCCCCAATCTCCTGCCGTGTCTTGCGTTTGCTCCGTGATCTCGTGCCCGGTGGGCCAAGCGCCCGTCTTGGAATGTCAGCGCAGGTGGCCGGCGGCAGTTGAGGTCGCCTCACCCTCAGAGGCTAACAAACAAAGGCCTGCTAGCTGAGGGAAGCCAGCTGTTCACACGCTAACGCTATCTTTAACCGCGTGGCACGGTCATCCATAAAACAGTTGCAGTAAAGTAAACTTCCCTACAATAAATTTTCCCAGCTAATATGCAGCACTCGTATTGATACCAGCGAGTCACCACAAGTTACCGTTTGCTTCCTTTCCTTCAAATTAGCCGTGAACGCATTGTGGTTTTATAGTAGGTTCATGCTAGCTACCCATGGTAAATGAGAAGTCATTGCGTCCCCATGAAGCGCATGCTCTTTTGATACTGATTCTCCCCTTTTCTTTGCTGCTCTCTGCAGCCGTTTCTCGAATCAAAGACACGGGACGCGGAAGTGGTGACCTGCAGGTCTTCCCAGAATCCCCTGCGTATTCCCAGCAGCAGCTGCGGAGGACAGATCTGGCATTTAATGCTCCGTCCTCCTGCTCTGGGTGAAGCTGCCTGCAATCTCAACCCTCTCAGTAATCTCTGGGCCTGTCCTTCGCCTGGTCCCCTTGGTCGGCCAGTGTACAGACAAAATGGAGGCTACAAAAGAAATCCCTTGCTTACTGGCAGAAAATCTTTCAGCAAAATGTGAATTTCGCTGTAGTCAGATCCAGTATTGTTTCTTCAGTATTATAAATCATTGCGAGTATTCAATGACAGAATATCATCTATGTCATTTATTTCATATTTGCTCAAGTATGGCAATATGTATACTAATGAGATTACAATTATTTGCAGGTGCTCCTATCTAGAGCAATTTACAGAAGTGGATCATGCCATATTCTGACATTAACCATTAATTTGTCATGTAAATTTAATTGTTAAATAAATGAATATAGGTTTAAAAAACCTATAAAGCCTAGAAACAAATAGCGTGTTGCATCAAACACACATTGGCCCTCAATTGTTAAAAGATGTACGACTGCATGGTCAGATCAAGCAATAACTTTTCCTGGATTTTCACAAGCAGCCACCCAAAGAGGTTTTTAAGAGTGACCACTGGCACTCCAGAAAATTCCAGAAGGTTCTCTTTCAAGTATTTCATTTGGAGCATGTTTATGACCATTTCTGGTTTTGTTTAGCTCTGGCTATAAGCAGCTCAAGTCATGTGATTGACGTGAGAGTTGGCCTGTCCGAGCAAGGAGAGCAAACTGGCAGGAACACAGAGAAAGTTCCGGCAAGTGAACTGTTTTGAATTCTCTCTCTCTCTGTTCCTAGTGAAAGGTGACCCCGCTCTCTGCTTACTCATTGGTGTGTGTAATGCATCCCCACCAAATGCATAATCCCATTAAGGCCTGGGTTAAGACCAAGGAGCCCAGACTACACAGCTGAACCCAGGGAACCTTTGAGAGAGGGCAAGAGGGAGAGAGAGCGCTGGAGAGAAGGAGAGAAAGAGAGATATAGAGGGGGGAGAAAGAAAAGGAGAGAGACAGACAGAAAAATAGAGGGAAAATAAAATAACTGAGAATACCTTTTTTCTTACTGTGCCTTTTTGCTGTACACACACCCACATACCATATGCGCACAGACAAAACACCCTCCCTATTCATGGGCCGCCACGTACAACCGCAACCACACAAATGGTAACACATTCAAATGTATTTATCACTAAAGCAAATCATTAGAATTTTTCTGAATTATTCATTTCTCTTGATGTATTCTACATTTCTCTGAGCAAAAATAGCTCAGAGTACTGCCTGAAATCGGATTTGAAAACATCTTTTGTCTTTTCCTTTTTACACATTTCCCGTTTCTTTTAAGCTGCATTTTTTCACATTCTAAAGCAAAAACTTAAAAGCAATAAACCTCTGTACCTTTCTGATTTTAATGCATGTTCATTTGTCTTGAATGAACACATTCCATTTGTTAACTATGATGGAAATATTATGATTTGGAGGTACTGTGTACATGCACAGTAATTGATCCTCTAAGTTAAAATAATGCATCAGTGACTTTATATTAAGTATTAATATATTATATTAATACTAAATATGATTTTAAATCACATACCTTACCTTTTATTTGCTATTGTGGCGGCGTCTGGCAATTGTGTTTAAATCCCTGATTTGTGTTATACTTACAGTATGAACTTCTGCAAAACTAATGTAGTACTCTGTGGCAGTGTGTAGCCGTGCATGCATCCTTCGCCTTCTTCCGAATAAAGTTAATTCAGGTCAATGTGGATTACAAGGTCTCTCTTCTCTATCTTCCGTTTTGTGTACTTATGTTTCCACAGCAACGACACTATATATATTATGTCTGCACTCTGCTCAAGGTGCAGCTAGACTATGACTACTGTACGTTATTGGTGGAAGCAGACAGATGCGTTTCTCTATCCTAAATTTGGTGAAGCCTTTTCATAACGGCCTTCCAGTATTTCACTGCTGCAGCTAAGATGGCAGCTGTGTCTTGGAGTGCATCCACTTGGAATAAGAAGTACTCAGTATGCACTCAAGCCTGTGTTTCTTTTTTATTTGGGGAACATTTTTAGTCCTGAAAAACATGTATGACACGATTGAAGGATTATTGTGGTTGGTTTAGTCAGGCCATGTGAAGTGAATTATGGGTAATTATGTCTGCCGCAGGTTATCTGTGGCTTAGAAACTTGCAAATAGGAGTACAAACAGTATGTTTTTGCTTTTAATATTTATGTGAGCATAGCGACATTTAATTGATGTTTTTGTTCATATTGTTTATGCTGCCCATTACGAAGCCATGGGCAGAGTTCAATGTTACTAAAAAGTGACCAGTTTTATTTAAAGCTGAAAATAGACTGGACGAAACACTCCAGGCAGTACGCTGGCATTTCTTTTTTATGGCTTATTGCTGAGATCCTGTTAATAAAGTAAATTATTCATGAAGTATCTATGAAGATTTAAGGCTATGGAACTACCTGCATGGTTGCGCTCTGCAGTGGTAAGACAAGGTGGAACTGGCATAGGTCATATCCCAGGGGTCACCAGTTCTATGCCCCAATGCCGTGTGTGGGGTTCATTAAATATCCTTCTGGATACAGTACATGGATCTTGTACTGAAGCTAGTCCTGCTAGCTTCCCCAAAACCAATATATAATGGTCAGCAATGAGAAGAATGCGCATATAAGTAAACTTGCCACAATTTAACCGTCTCTGACAGTCTGTTTGTAGAAATTCGCTGTAGCTCTATTTTGGAGAATATTATCTGGGCCTTTTGGAGGAAGGAAAAAGCTTGCATCGTCCACATTAAATTTCAAACCTTGCCTGTGACGGTAGTTACTGGAAAAGGTTTTGAGTTCAACTGCTCTACAGCTGAACGATAATGGGTTTGGAGTGGGAAAAAATAGCAGCTATTCATTGATTGGCCATCGTTTTGTTAAAGGCTTCAGAATCTATTCATTGCCATCTTCAGTACTAAACTAAGGAATATTTAAAGTTATTTCTCCCTGACAAAATGGGCCGCATTTTTACTGTAAAAGAATAAGTCTGGTATTGTATTTATACTATTGTGGAGGTGTCTGGCTACTGTGGTAGACTGACTTTTCAGACTAATGGGGCCAATGAAAGCTTTCAGAATGGTTTTAGCGAGGGAGGGGTGGTCCCTTTTCCCTTGTGTCCTCCTTCCCTGTTTCCCTCCCCTCCCCCTTCCTGAGGAAAACACGTACCCCAACCCTCCCCTCCCCCTTCCCACCTCCCCCACCCCCTCTCCCCCCCCCCCCAAAAAAAGACCAAAAAACCCTCCCCACCTCCTTGCACCAGAGCACTGACACACTCTCCCCTTCCGTCTGTCTTTTCCTACCCAGAATTCCCTAACATCCCGCCACCCGGGGGCCACGAGATCCCGCAGGAGCAGCAGAGCTCCGGGGCGGCCATAGGGGGCGCTGTGGGCGGAGTGGCACTGCTGGCCGCGGCCGGCGCCCTCCTCTTCGTCTTCCTCCGCCGGCGACAGCGCACCTTCAAGGGCGACTACAGCACCAAGAAGCACGTGTTCGGCAACGGCTACAGCAAGGCCGGGGGCCTGCCCGCCCACCCGCCCATGCCCAAGAACCTGCAGTACCCCGAGGACTCGGACGACGAGAAGAAGCCGGCCCAGATCGGAGGCCCCGGCGGCGGTTTCGAGGGCAGCGAGAGGGACTTCGACGGAGACGCCGAGGACCTGAAGAGGCCCTATTTCACGGTGGACGAAGGCGAGAGCCGGGAGTACGACGAGCGGACTCTGGCCTTCCAGTATGACCCCGAGCCTGAAATCGCCGACGACATGGTCTCCCAGACCGACGGCTCCGTCATTTCAAAGAAGGAGTGGTACGTGTAAGGCGGGTGGGGGGGGGGGCATGCGAGAGAAACCAAACGACCGCCCCGGCCGACCGTCATCCGCCCCCGAAACCCACGCCCTCTCCGACCGCCCCCCCCACCTCCATCCATTCTCACCTCCTCCCTCAGCCCCTGCCTGGTGCCTCCACGCCCTACCCACACCCCCCCCCCCTCCCTTCATCAGAACCCATTCATGTAAGCGGCATTCAAATCCCCGCATTAATTTTCCGAGAGCTCGCAACATCAACTCGACAGCACATCATCATCGCGTTCTGGAAAGCTCTTAAGCGATTCCCTTCGGGAGAAAAGGCCCGTCGACGAACTGACGCGAATCGCGACGCTGACATTGAGAGGCCGAAAGGCTCGTTGCTCGATAACGAAGCTGAGTTATGTTCCTTTTTTAAGATTTGTTTTTATGTTATAATAAGTGTATCAAGTATGTACAAAGAAAAAGAAAACTACATTTTTGGAGGAATTGCTGAGTATATATTGTAAAAGTCCTACACTGGCTGTATGATGTTATTGTTTTTTCATTATTTTTTTATTGTTGTTATTTCTATAATGCCTTTGTTTTTTGGTTGGGGGTGGGATGAAGGGTCAGCTGACAGGGGGCTCATGAGGAGGGAGGAAGCGGATTGGGTGGGGACAACTTAAGCTGCATGTACGGCGGCCATTTTGTGAAAAAACAGCCACTGGTCACCCGTCACATGACCACACGTGCTCATTGTCCTGGGCTGGCCCCTCCCCTCCCAGATCAGATTTAAGGAGGGGTCTCGATCTCAGATCTGTTTGCTACGGTGCCCCGTGGGCCTGTAGATACCGCGGTAAATCCGCCGTTAACGATAGGCACAAATCTCCACGTTCCCCGTACACCTGCGGCACTTGGACTCAGTACTGTGAAAGAGCCAAGACGAGCTTGTCTGGCAGGCCATTTGTGTAAATGCCATCCGTATTATACTGCTTTGTACTGGAGGAGTGCCCTCAATGACAGCGGTACCAGTCGGTGGGGGTGGTAAACATGTCATCGGATCCCATTATAATATACAAACGCAGTCGGGAACGGAGGCTCGTGGTTGGAGCATAATACGTCTCCGGAGTGTCAGTCATTTCTAAACCCCGCCCCCCCATTTGTTTGGTAATATGGGAAATGCAGTACTTTAAATATCGCTTCAGTATTGCTCTGAGAATATACGTATATTTTTTTTGTTTATTTTTTGTTTTTATTCAGCTAAACTTGAAAGAAAGCTAACCTTTGTAACCATATCCTTTTGCTGTTCACACCCGTGGGTGAAATGGGTGAATGAGTATTTTTTCTTATTTTTTTTGCATTGCTTTTTCTACACTGTGTGGTCACAATGTGTTTACTCGAATTGCTTTTGCATTTTTTTTTATTTCTTTTTTTTTAACGTGGTTAAAAGATGTACAGAAAGAGTTGCCGTGCACTTGGGACTATTGTTAGTGACTGTAATGTTTGTATTGAATTCCGGGGTGTGAAAGCCAAAGTGCTAAAACGTGACCCCTCTCCCAACAACATCATAGTTTAAAGAGCCCCCTTCCCCCCTTGCATTGGAAAGCACAAAATCATCTAAAGTAGCTCTGGTGTGACCTTTTTGTTCCGGAAGACTCTTTGGCACAGCATGGGCCTTTGTTCACAGGTGGCATCAACCTACCATCAAAAAGGGCCTTTGGAACACTCAAGGGACTCTCTAAAGGGAACAAGAACCAAAATGGCCGACCTAGTTTCGCACCATAGCAAACCTCCTGAACATTTTCACAAAAAAAAAAAAAGAGGAATAGACAGCACGCCTGACTATCATTCGTCAGCAGGTTGAGCCTTGCGTCGGGATATTCTTTTTGATATCTCTATTTTTGTTCCTTTCATTTCTTTTCGAATTCCACTTTCTCTCGAATCCCGAAGGGAAGGAGGGGACCGAGATTCTCTCCCCGAAATGTCTGACAGCTGCTTCCGTGTGTGGGCAAGCGAAGCTCTTGGAGGCAGGAGAGGTATTTGTCAGATGTTTGGATCCCTGCTTTGTGTTGCCAGCAATCAAGGCGGCACACCACATCATGTTTTGTTCATGGTCCTGCAGCACCTGTACATCATCGGTTTAAAAACACAAAATGGGCATGAAATGTTATGGAAAATGAGAGAAAGGTAATCAAGCATTAGGCACAAACATCCTGCCTGTTTGACAATATGTACGTAATAAGCCTTATTTCTGTGTGTGTGTGTGTGTGTGTGTGTGTGTGTGTACGTGCGTGTCTGTTCGTTGTCTATCTCTGTGCCTGTGTGTGCGTGTGAGAGTGTGCGTGTCTGTCTCCTGGTTGACTCTCTGTGTATTTCTGTATGTGTGTGTGTGTGTGTGTGTGTGTGTTTGTGTTTGAGAAAGAGCGAAAGAGACAGAGAGAGAGAGAGAATAATTGTATTGCTTTGATGTTCCTCCCAGTTAGCTAATCTCCTTAGATCAGCTGATGTGAAGCGACTAGCTCTCAGCAGATCTCCTGTCCCAGGTCAGGGTGTGTTTTTGCACGCACGTCTCATTCGAAGCCAGGGCGTATTCCGCCTTCGGTGTTTCCAGCCAACCGCTTGCCGTTTTATTTATTTATCTCTTTTTAGGTAGGATTCCATGCTGGAACGGTGGCCGGCGTTTGTCACAGGGATTTAGATGTGGAGACAAAACCAAAGGGCCGTAGATATCTGTGAGTTCCCACACCGGCCCTACGGCCGAGGCGGGCGCATCGCGCGGCTGCTGTCATGTGATTGCGGCGGACGCTGGTCCCAGCCGGTGTCTCTCCTGGCTCCCGCTTAAGGAACACGCCTGGCGGCCTATCGGCCTATCATCTCCCCGCTATGTTCTAGCTGGTCAGTTGAAGCAGACGTCTGAGGTTCGGTGAAAGCGGAGGCTAACCCAGTCAGATGCGTCCCCATTACTGCAGGCTTTTTTTCCTCTCTCCGCGTCGCTGTAAAAGCGAACGCGTTCAGCCATTGTGTTCCAGTGTTATTTTCGACGACAGTGCCGCTCAATCGACAAAATCACTGCCTTTATACTGGGAGGAAATGCAAGTAATTAGAATGAATGCTTTATATCTTGTACATGCAGTATGTATTTTTGCTTTGAGAATGTGCTATTATTTGCATGAGTTTTTTATTTTTTGTTGTTTTTTTCGTTTTTCTGTGTGGACTGGCAGTCAAGTGCTTTTGATATTCCAAAAACAAGAATCTTACGAATAGAAAGATAGCTAACTCTGTTCTGGATGGCTGGTCTGTATCTGGCTTTCAGTTTAAGCATGCTGTTTTTAAGCACAAGCTTCGTCGTCCTCTCACATTTTAATTCTACCTACTGTAGCCGTGATTTGCCTTTATTTCACAGTTCCTTAAACCTTGTGGAGTTGAAGCGCTGGCCCTAGCTCTAGCTCATGGTCAGCTTTTCATTTCTCATAATTAATGCATTCCACCAAATTAATTTTACCAGGCACTCCACAAGGACATTTCAGAGCTAAAACCTAGACATAAAATAAATAAATCTAATAGATACCTGAAGCAGACCTGGATGCCAAGTATGGAGTGTGCAGATAAATATTAGCAGGCATGTTCTGTGCTACCTGTTGCCTTTTATTTTGGCCTGTGTGTGTATGTGTGTGTGTGTGTGAGTGTGTGTGTGTGTGTGTGTGTAGGGGGGTTACGTTTGCTTGCCATCCACCGATCAAACTGCATTCAGAAGATCACACACAGGGCTTAACATTCCACTGTAAATAATGTATATGTCATAAAAAACGATAAAACGTTTATTTTTCCCCATGTTGTGAATATTGCAGTAGGGGCCCTATTAATGTACAGTAGTCTTACAGTACGTCGACTGCTGAACTTGGTACAACAAGCGAGTGGAGGTCAGAGCGACGTTATTTTGAGTTTGCCTATCAAGACCCCTTCATTCCATAAGTAGATTTTGATATGTTGTTTAGGAATCTAATTGAGCAAAGATGGCAGTACATGTCTTCATATATATGAACTGGAATACGATAAAGCATAGGCAGCCCTGTGAATGTACTGTATATGTGATGTGGGTGCCACTAATTTGATGAAAACTTGTTCTCTCGATGAACCAGTGACTGCTTCATATTATTAAATGTTTTGCTGTCAACCGTGTCTGATGCCAATTTACTGGGTTACAAGAATTTAATGTTGGTGTTTTTTCAATTTCCACCTCAGAATGGGAGGTTATATGGCCCATTTTGTGACGATATAGTTCTCTGTGAATATGGGAGGGTACAGAATAGCTGTCATCCTCTGCTCTGGTGGTTCTCAAACTGGGTCCTGGGATTGCAATCGTGGTTGGAACCTGACCAAGGACCGAGGAGTTGAACTAGTGCTCCTGAGAACGTCTGCCCGCCACCACTTGTTTGCACTTTGTGGTCCACCAGTTGAGTTGCACAGTCGTAGCTACACTTTACACTAGCGATATGGACCTCGAATCCAAATCCATGTTTTGTTTTTGGTAATTAGCTGAACAATTAGCGCTACTGATTGTCTTCACAACTGAATCCCAGGTAAAGGTAGGGTGTAAAATGACCGTGATTAGATAATCCGTTTTGCACCTTGTACAGCTATTGTGCCCAGTTCTCCAAGAGTCTCTATACCATGATATACCAGTAAACCCCGCCTCCCTAATTGATGCTGCGGCCAATCAAGGCGTAGTGTAAGACTCACTACCACAGTGTGGGCTTTCATGCTCTTGATTCAGACTGTAGCGGTAACTTTATGAATGTGGTCTTACTTTAATTACATGTTAACGTTTAATTCCATTATATTTTTTCACATTTCATTTAATATATTTTCTTTATGCTATAGATACTGTATGATTTTTACATCTTGCTTCAAGGCCTCATGTGTAAACATACAGTTGATAAAAAATAAATGAGAAAAAGTCGGTCTTGTTACAGCTTTCCAATTGTACTGTTGAACAGTTCCCCTTAATCAAAACAAATCAGAAAAGGCAAAATTTCTATTTAACCCCTAAAGGGTAAAAAAATGAATGGATAATACAAATGAAAACAAAAATTGAGTGTGGCTTTGTCAGGCTACAGCGGCTCCTGACAGCATGTTTTTCTGAGGGAGCGGTTCGCTTTACCAAGGCTATACCTGGGAAGGAAGATAAATGCTCCATGCACAGTAGAGACCTGCGTCCTGCTTCCATTTAGTGGAGTTTTGATTCAAAAGCTTATTATGACACGGAAAGGGCCTTCGTTTCTAAAGCTGGGGCCTTGATAGCAGGCTTAGCCACGTTTCATGAGAAACGACAGCAAGAGACTGTAAAACCCAGACGAATCAGTCCCAGATTTCCGACGTGAAACAAAGACATCTGCATTCCACTCATTACGGCTAAGCCAGGGTTCAGGAACAGCTGTCGCTATCACTCCTGTCAAAAGATCGCTTTTTTGCCCAACCCTATACTTTGCAGGCATATGCCCCCTTTGAAATAACCAGGGTATGGAGTCAGGTTTCCACCCAGCTGAGTTGCTTCTATCAAGATGAAATCTAAACAGTGCCCTATAAATATGTTAAAAATGGCCTATCTGTGCCGTGTCTTCTACTCAAGGATTAAGGTAGTGCATTTTACTCTTTGAATAGTGTTGTACTTGTGATTAGGAGGTATGCCAATGTCCTGTTTGCACTGTAGTAAGTGCAGAAAGGAGACGTGCGACCAGACGCTTAGTCGCCACTTGATTTCTGTTTGTACAGCTGTCAGCCGTGGCCATATTAAAGACCCATGTTCAAGTACTATTGTGTAGTCGGTAATGGACAGCTTAGTTAAAGGTTGCACAGTGTTTTCTGTCCGGAAGGAACTACTGTACTGCGGAAAGGTGCTTATGAGTTTAAATTCAACGTGTGTTTGGCATTGATTGAGGGTTTACAAAGTGTCAAAGAATGACGCTGAAATAACATGCTGTTTTTATATCAGACGGCAGTGTGTTCCACATAAACACTTCATCAGTTTCATTATTTGGACACAGTTTCAAGGTTGTTCATTGGCATTGTGCATTTTATAGTCTCGTATAATTGTACAGTTACTTAATGGCAATGGGTTTTAACAAAATTAGTTACTTAATAGTACATTTTTCTCAAGAACAGGAAAATTAGGTAATATAGCCATTTCTTACACACCTGCTGGGATCAATTATGTCACTGTATTGAGCAATTGCTGTCTAAAAACAACACTGATTGCATGGTTATTTGTGAACATGTTCAGTTATCACAAGACAAAATATAAACCCGGTCATTTCAAAAGAGCATAGGATATTGTCTGTAACTCTGTAACTATAACTTCATAATATTAATAAACAGTGCTATCACAAGGCCAATTCAGTTCCCTAAGAAGACTCCCATAGTGGAATGCCAGAAATGTAATGACCTCACCAAAAACACTTTCAACACACAGTGGGAATGATTTCATATGGAATTGTTTTCAAAGTAAAGCCTTGTACTGTCTGTCAAAGGTTGTAGAAGACTACAGCGCGAGACTACATAAAACACTACATACTTCCTTTACTTACTGTAGTCTGGAGCTAAAAAAACAAAAAAAACAATACAAGATTTGCATGAACAAAGACTGCAAATCATCAAATATATATATATACATATATTTCTGATTATAATTCAGGTGCAATATTGATATGGTGGAATATGTACCTTCAGTAATGTAAGGTAATGTTTCTCAAGAAAGGTTTGCAGTAATTCCTAACCTCCCTCTGATCTGTAGAAATGAATAGCTGTTGCTCTCCAGCAGATGACAAGGCCCGACAGTAACACAAAGCTGACATCACTGCTGCATTGCATTACTTGCACATGAAAGCCAACTTTTAAGAACAGGCTTTAATGGAGGACGGTACTGTCTGCAAGAGGCTTTATTTAGCAGGTAAATGCACCTGTATTCTGCAAATCCGTATAATACAGCTGTTCTCGAGAAATCAAGACATTTTCTAAAACCAACCAACCAACCAACCAACCAACCGTGTGGTAAAACAAATAAGTTGTCATTTTACAAGATCACGCCCTGGCTTCTTCTACTGAAAATATTGTGTATATATTTATATTATATATATTTATAAAAGTTATACATTTAATTTGGGTGAAGAGTTTAATGTTGCAAAGCATATGCTCAGTGCGCAAAATCATAGATTTGCATATAAATATATTTGCTTGCCTCCATCCAAAAAAAGTGGCAAAGAGGCATGTCTAATAAATATGGAAATGGGTAATCTCAGTATGTCAAGTAAATGTTAATATGTTTTTCCTTGAAAGTGAGAAATTGATCTCAGTACTCAGCGTGGACTATTTCTACAATTAGAAAGAGCAACACTTCATTTTACATTACATACATAGTGGCACAAAATGCACTTATAATAATTCTGTATATTTACTCTGTATGCCAGCCTTGTCATAGTATGGATTAAATGTGCATTTCACTGTATCACAAGTGAATATCATTTTCAGTTTGACAAGATCAGCAAACATTTGCATTCTGAGAGGTGAAATGAATTTGTGGGATTTGTCTTTCAGTGCAATGTTTCAGAATTTTATCATTACAAGGTTTTAGGAATAAATATGTTCTACAGAGAGAAAACTATTCCTCTGTATTTTCCATAAACAGAAATTGTGAAATGGAAGACTATTTTAGTACTCTGTGTCTTTCTGCATACAAATTCTTTGAGACTGGCGTTGTCGAGTCTCAAATTCAAAGGATTAAGAAAAGATCCATCCATAATGTAGTTAGAGTATTTAATTTAGTTTAGTTAGAGTATCCAACAGCTGATGCACAAAGGGTTGGCCAACCCACGTGGAAAAATATTTTTTTTACACAGAATATATCTCTCAGCCAGCATTCCAGTGTAAGGAAGATGTGAAATTGATACTGTACACTGTATGGCTTTGTCTGACTTCTGCTCTCTAGTATTAGACAAGTTTTCAAGTGCATAGAAACCGACCAAACTGGTGGGTTTTCAAAGCCAGAAGGTTCCGGATGTCCCATTGCATAGCCGCGTTCATTACTAAAGCTGAGGATGAGGACATGTTAACTCAAGCACAAGAGTGGGATATATGGTAAGAAATGCAATGCTAATGGCGTGCTTATAGCATTGATATTTACAGGTACAATAAAATAAAATGTGCTGGGACCGCTTTTCTGTTTTACCAGAGTCAACCTCCCCCAACCCCCCACCCTCACCACAGTATGTGTGTTGTGTTTTATCTGCGCCCTGCACACAGTGCAATGGGGGTCATCTTGTTCTGTACTGTAAAGTATAACTACACGGTGTTGTAAGTCTGAGTTGAAGACTAATGAGTTCCAGATGCTATTTTCTTTTTCTTTTTTTTTAATAAAGCTGAAAATGTCATGTGAACAATGTTTATTTTTAGTTATTTGTTCAGGTTATGTTTTTATCATGAAGAAGAAGCATCATAATGTGGCAAAATCAGTGTCAGGGTGTTTTGCACAAAATCAGAGCATACGCTTATTGTGAATGTTTTGAATATGAATGCGAAGCTGTGATAATACATTACAGTGTGTGGGATGGCTATAACTGCCACAAATGTTCTATTCTGGCTCGTGTACTTCAGTCTGAGGTTGATAATATACAGGCATTTTGAAACGGAGGTGGTGCACTTACGTAAAACTGACTCTGCGTGCGTTTTGAGAGAGCAGTGGCACCATTGACCCTACCCCCCTCCAAACAGCCCTGTTCCACCACCACCAAAAACGTGTGAGCGTCGTCAGACACCATGAAGCACTGAGTCGGCAGATGAGAAAGATAGGAGAGCGCAAACAACCACAAGACTGCAAACAAAATAAGGGATTGGGGGGGGTGGGAGGGTGTGGGGTTCGAGCCGACGGCCCCACCTTCGAGCCCGCAGGTTAGAATGCTCCAATTAAACAGAGCCAACCTGAGGGACACGATAAGGGTCTAATCCATTCGGTGAGAAAGTGCTGAGGACTCCTTCGCTTAGAGACAGAGCCGGAGAGAGACGGGGAGAGAGAGAGAGAGATAGAGAGAGAGAGAGAGCTGCAGTTACCACACCTCTACACACACACAATCTCTCACGCACACACACACAGACACACACTCACACACACACACACATATAGTGCACATTCTCACACACATGCACACACGCAGACGGTACACACACTCACACACACAGACACACACGCACATACAGTACATACACAAACACACAGACACACTCTCACACACACACATACAGACATACTCTCACACACACAGGCACACACATACAGACACACTCACACACACACACACGCACACACATACAGACACACTCACACACGCACACATACAGACACACTCTCACACACTCACACATACAGACACACTCTCACACACACACACACACGCACACACACATACAGACACACTCACACACGCACACACATACAGACACACACACACACACATACAGACACACTCTCACACACGCACACATACAGACACACTCACACACACACACACACACACACATACAGACACACTCACACACTATCACACACACACATACAGACACACTCTGACACACACACACATACAGACACACTCACACACACACACACGCACACACATACAGACACACACACACACACACATACTGACACACTCTCACACAAGCACACATACACACATACAGACACACTCACACACACATACAGACACACACTCACACACACACACACACGCACACACATACAGACACACTCACACACACACACATACTGACACACTCTCACACAAGCACACATGCACACATACAGACACTCTCACACACACACACATACAGTACACACACACAATCTTTTCTTCGTCTCTAGGGTAGATTACAGATACAGCGGGGCACTCGAGGAGCGGCCAGACGGAGCTCCGCGTTAATCTGCCTGAAAAGCGAGATTGTCGTGGGAGGATCGAAAAGTCAGAGTTTCCCCATCTACCAGCTGCTCCTGCCCTGTGCCAAAATAAGCCAAGACAGGAAAAACATTGATTTCACACCCTGGCTTATATAGCCCAATCTCACTGCCTGCCCCAGAAGTCTCACACCAGCATGCCCTGCACACTGCATGAGCTCAAATCTGCCATTAACTCGAAAAACAGGACACAGTCAACCATGGATATCCGGGTCGGGTAAACTCCTTTTCACTTCAGTTCATTCAGGAAAACACAGAAAACACAGAAATGAATGAATTCATGAATGTCCTTAATACTCAATAGATTTGAATTTCAGTATTTCATTTCTGTTTATTTGTAGTATAACCCCATACAATTTAAGAATTGTTAGTTGTTAGTTCAGTGGGTCTCTAAATTCAATGAGAAGGCCATGATGGTATCTCCACAGGGGATTGTGGTCATCACCCAGGTTAATGTGTGGATAACACTGGATACAGGCTGTAGTCACCCAGCAGATGTGGGCTCTTGGAGTTGGCTGTACCTTTAACAGGTTCCTGTCTCTCCTGAACCACACCAGAGAGGTATCATTAAGAAATAATTCACTCAATACGAGCCTGTGCACCAGAGAAAGAAGTGACCTTGTCTGTTTGAGCCCGCTTATTTCTGAAGTTTTGCTTTTTAATATCAGGCTGTTTGGCCGTATACGAAGGCACGGAATGATTGGGGGTGATAAAATTACAGGGTGATGAAAATCTACCGTCACCTTTTCCTCCTCTGTACTTTGTGAAAACGTCTGCCCTATGACGCTTCTGAACGCAGACTTCAAAACAATGCAGTCCTGTCTTTTCCTTCTCTCCTCACCTCGCTGATTGCGGCCGTGAAGCAACCCAGCTGTTTTTTGCCATGTTGCCATAGAAACGACCCGTCACCTAACAAGAGTGTGTGGCTGAATATTTAATCTCATCACCATCACATTTTAGAGAAAAAAAAAATGAATTGTGGGTATGACACATGTACATGCAATATCTTGCAGATTTACACTGTCTGATGGTCTCGGGCAGTCCTAGCGCATGTTCCCGGGGCATGTGTTGACCACATTCGGTACAGTTGCAGATACTGCAGATGTGTAGGCCTCCCAGCAGCTGCGGTCGATTTCACGCGCCATCTCTCTGGATTGAGTTTGTGCTGAGCATCTAGTCTCACCCTCCCAAGTGGTCCGTTTGTTCACTGCCTGGTTTACATGAGTGCCCTGGATCGAGGCTCAACAGACCTTCCACTGTCTGCTGTGCTTCTACTTACAGTACTGTACGCTCCATGTGTTGCATTGATAATCTTTATGCTTTTCTTGTTCAATCAAGCCAAGTACTTCATGCAATAACTTTCAAAAAATCAAATCAAAATTGAGTCTTTTGTTATTTTACTGATGCTTTTATCCAAAGTAACTTACAGTTGAGTAAACTAAGCAGGGGACAATCCCCCCTGGAGCAATGCTGGGTTGAGGACCTTGCTCAAGAACCCAGCAGCTGATCGTGGCCACAGCTCTTGTGAGAGTGATGAACCCTTGAGGTTTTTTTGAATCGTTTTATTTTATTATTTATTAGGTCAGTTAGAAAACATCTGCTTCATGAACCTCTGCTAGGGTGGGACACAGTAAAGATTGCAAAATGTCTGAAACATTTACTCTGGAAGTATATTCTCAGAATAGCAGACTAACATTTACTCACATTTTCATTATTCTTACATTATTACAGTCATATAAATCAAACACACCCTTTTTAAGATGACAGTCCACCACAGAACCTTACACTCAGTGAGCACTTTATTCGGTATTTATTAGACTTCTGCTGCTGTGGCTTATCCATTTAAGAGGTTTGATGCTTTGTGTGTTCAGAGATGCTCATCTGCATACCACTGTTGTAATATGTGGTTATTTGTGTTTCTGTCACCTTCCTGTCACCTTTGACCAGTCTGGCTCGTCTCCTCTGAAATCTCTCATTAACAAGGTGTTTTTAGTCTGAAAAACAGCTGAACCTCTTGATCACGTCTGCATGCTTGCATGCATTTAATTGCATAAATTGGCTGATTAAATATTTGCATTAACAAACTGGTGTACAGGCCTACCTAATAAAGTGCTCAGTGAGTGTACATAAGCACAGCTAGCGTAACAGCCAACTTTAGGAAAATCCTAAATGACTCTGAAATAAAATTAGTTAGTGGCCTTGTCCTTATGTTATGTTTAAGAAAGAATAAGGCAACAGGGACAATTATAACAGATTATATGCCAAGATGTGTATATGCCTCTAGGCAATTGAAAGCTACCTTCTAGATCAACAGCACAATCTGTTCAGCAACAAGTTGATATGGACCATAATTTATAATTGATCATTAATATGACATTATGAAGCTTAGTGAAGGAAATAATGCTATTAAGTTAAAATAACATCAACTGAAATTATGGGTATAATTATAATAATGTTTTAACATGCTTTGGAGCCTAGAGTACTGGGTTTGTTAGAATGATTGCTATGCTAATTTATTTTTTAATATACCATAGAGAACTGTATCAGAAAATGGAAACTCAGAGCCCATGAGAACACGTCATGCTTTCAGTCATCTTCTAGAACAGGCCTCTTTTCCACCTGTTCATGTTTGTCCTTCATTATCGGGAAGTAAACACCAGCTTTTCATTTCACTCTCTTTACTTAAACAAATTAATGGTGAAGTTATAAAATGAAACCATGTTAAATAAGTGTTTTGTTTTTTTTCAGTCTAGAAAGTGAAGCACAAACAGTTGTAGGACTGCAACAGGGGTTATGATATATCTGTGAGAACATCCAGAGAATCCTGCTCACCAGAAACATGTTTTTAACAGATGTCCCTGTATAAGTCGCCATTTGGTCATGTTGTCTACACCTGGTTCCAGTCATGCAGGCTGCTCACCTGACTAATGCTCGGGCCAATGCCCAGCGGGGTTCCAGCCGACCAGGATTTCCAGCAGATAGAGCTTTCCCTTCTCAACTTTTACTTTTAAAATTCTTATCCCACTTACATTTCTAACAAGGAAGCTCAAGAAGCGGCCAATCTAAGCTCTGAAATGATGAAAACAGCACGCTCCCAAAATACATGGATGAATAAATACACAACTAAGCATACATCCCCTACTGTTTCCTCCCATTTGGAATATTAATCAAGTAAACATTCAGCGTTTTAACTGACGGAAATCTACACATTATAAAGGTGCAATACATCCTAGTCCAGTCCCCTCTGATAAATTGTATGAAAATAAAATACTATAAGTTGATCGAATACTATATATTGTATGGCATGGTCTTGCTGTATGACACCTTTTGTTATCTAAATCAGTTTCGTTATCGAATTAAAGTTTCACCATCACCAATAACACAAGTTGGGAACTATGCACTGTTCCAGTAGACGATTGAGGTGGGGATGAATAGATGCATCATGTCAGATATTTTTTGCACTTTTTCCAGACAGTAGTCCTCCGGTTTGTGAACAAATGGTTGTGTTTGGTTTGCGATCACAATGAGCCCACATTATGCTTTGATTGCAGCACCCTACCCCAGAGGTTCTGAGCTTCGACTTTGGTTTGAAGAGCTCTTTGTTATTACAATCCTCCAGACTTTTCACAGAGTTTCTCAGGCTGACGGCAAAAAGCCCTTGTCAAGGCTTATGCTGCGCGGGCAATTTTCTAATATGTGTTGTGTCCGTGAAGTAATTTCCTACTGAGAGGGAGGCCTAAATGAAAGATGTCAAAGTTATTGTGCAGAACATGTTTTTGTAAATGGGCGGGGGTCGGGGTGATGGTGGTGGTGGTGGTGGGGGAAGGGGAGAGTGGCTAGGCTGGCTGCCTGTTGATTCTTGCCTGGGCTGTAGCTATTGCGATGCCAATTCACTGCACTCCAAAAACCCACCCCGTGGCCTTATGCAAACCCTCCCCTCAGCACAGAGGGGAAACAGTCTGATTGGCCGGCCTAGCGAGCAGGGTTTTTAAAGCACACAATGACCTCAGTTAAAAAGCTTACCCAAATGCCGAGCGTAGCAGCCTCATTTGCAGGGATGACTTAGCGCAAAGTAAGTGGTCATTACTCAAAAGGGGATGGGGATTGGTGGACGCCATTATCTCTGACTAAAAGCAACAGGGGAACAATAGCATCCCGGGCGAAAGAATGCCAAGCCCCACTCCTCACACAGACTTTGGGGGAAATATCAGAGACACTAAATAAGGGTCACATCCGGGATCAAGTTTCTAAGGGGCTTCCTGTTTTTCATTCTTCTTCGCGTCCGAAACGTATACAGTTTTGAGTCGCTTTAAGCCGTGCGTGTCGCCACACCGCAGTGTTATCCTATAGCAGTCTGAAGGGCACACGAGGTATTATGAGGAAACAAACCTTGGAAAGGGTTTGCTGGGAGATACTGAGCCTTACTTCTTTGTTTCCCCCAAGGTTACTTTCATTCCAGAAAATAGGCTGTTTGTTAAATAATAACGGCAAGGTAATATTATGTTGTTGTTTTCTTGCCATTACTTGTCCTTGAAGGCGACTTTGAAGGTTTAAAAGGTTTGTTGTTGATGTGAACAAGGTAAAGGGCTGCACTACCATGAAATGTTTTCATTTTTTCTTCTTTATTTGTTGTTGACATGATCACATGCTAGGTGCCTATATTTAGATTAAGATTTTTTTTGTTACATTTTTTAAATCAGATGGCCTTAAAATACGTAAGTAGTGGGTGGCCACAGGCATAGCCCAGCACAATCAAGGACACGTTACAGAGTGCATTCTCTCACAAAATACAAACTCACTTTGACCGCAATCAGTGTGTTTCAGAGGTCCTCGGACTGACTACGGACCAAAGTGACTTTATCGATTGACGCAGTCTTGTTTTTAATCATAGGACTTTGATTCTGAGACCTTTTCATTTTGAGCCATACCACCCAGGATGGGTTGAAGTGACTTGTCTTAAGAGTTTACTGATCTATTTCAGTGCTTTTCAGAAGATGAATGACAGGGCCTTTGTGTGGCTCTAAATGACCATATACCTGGGTTCAGTTGACATTTGTCTTTGGATCAGAAGCAATTAACTGCAGGTTCTGCTTTTGATCGTTGGCAATGTAGATCAGTGAGTGTGGTGACCGGCCAACAGACTAAACTAAAAAAGTACCATTAGAAAAAAGAGAAACACAGGCATCCTTTGCTGACTCCAATTTAAGGATGAATTTGAGTTAAATCCAGGAGATGGTTTAGCAAAAGCAATTGTGGGTATACAAGCAGAAAAGCTGGTTAACGTTGTTGTTTTTCCTTTTTGTTTTCTCTCTCAGCTCACAGCAGTTCTCTTCATAAAAGGTCCTTCTCATCATCAATGGTGTAAAAAAATTAAAATGCATTTGTTACACCTGCATCTGAGCAGCAGGGGTCATGGCTGCTGTGTATACCTCTGCTACAGGGTCTAGACTTCAGTATTAGAATCTGTTATCCATAATAATATGAGTACTCAATGATAATAATATTTCATCACACCCAACAGCACTTTGTTCCTTACGCTTCAGCTCTTTATCACATGTACGGTAATATTTATGGAAAGTGATTGGTGTTGAGGTAACTTTAAAAATCACATGGCTGTTCAATTTTACATGGAATGATCAACAGCATACACATGCATGTTTGAATGAGTGTATGTCCGTGCGTGTGTGCGTATGTGTATGTGAGTGTGTCTTTAGGTGTGTATGCATGCATGCATGTGTCTGTGTGTGCATGTGCCAGCGTGTGTGTGTCTGTGTGCATGTGTGTGTGTGCGCCTATGTGTGAGTGTGTCTGTGTGTCTGTGTGTGTGAGTATGTATAATTGGATATTTGAATAAATCCTCAACCGTCTGTGCTGCCCACAAAGGGTCTTCCTCTAAGATCTCCACTGTGATGCTAAAAGAAGCCACAGCTTATGTCACAGCTGATGTCACAGATGATGTCACAGCCAATGTCACATGCACATCAGCAGGGGGGTTGAGGTGGGCGTGGCTGGCTGAGCAAGATGGAGTATATGAAATTGAGGAGAAAAAAGGGGGAAAGAATGTGGTGCTAAAATATGAAATTTAATGAGACATGGGAATTATCCTGACATTTCTAAGGAGGATTTATGTTTGCAAGAACCTCCTTTAAAGCTAATGTTGACCCACTAATCATCCTATCAAAACGACCACTTAAACTTAAACCATTGCATTTTTGATTTGCTATAATGCCATTTCATGTGGCTTTAGTACGTTTTTAGACAGGAATTGCATGAGAACCACATTGCAGGCTTTCCATCTTCTTGTTTTCTTCTACTTGCGTCTACTGGTTCATGAAGCAACTGAGAAACAAAGTATGCTGAATCGGAAGACTGTATACTGCAGATTGTAAAGCGAACAGGGGTCTGAGGAGAAAACTGAGCTGTCTTCCTTTGTCTGTGAATATGAGGAACAGGCTAATATAGCCCTACCCTCGCACACTTATTCCTGTGCTACCCTGCCGAAGGAACGCATTCATTGCACGAAAGGGAAAATGTAGGTCTTTCTTTCTTTTGGCAGTTCTTTCTGAAGCAAGCGTCGATGTAAAAGGGAGAGAGGGACCGCATGCAGAGAGAAAAAATGTATTTTCATTGTGCAGAAAATGAGACTTTTACGCCATGGATGGAATGTGCGGTCAGACCATTAAACAGCTGCATTATGGGATGCATTATGGCCTGTATTTAAAAACAGATCTAGGAGTGCTGATCTAGGATCAGTTTTCCCCCTCATACTGTATGTTATGAGCTTACCGGCAAGCTGGACCTAGATCGAAGCCCCGACAATGAGGTGTTTCATGAATTTGGGCCAATATCTGCTTTGAGGAGGGACTATGAATTCATTCTATTTGGACCCAAAATGGGTCATGGGATTGTATGAAGTGGTTCCCGGAATGAGTCTGTAGTCCGCTAGGCTATGCTAATATGTGTATTGGAAGGTATTGGTCCCTGAAAGGTAAACAGTGAATATCTAATTTGGGTCCCGACATTAAAAAGTGTTTCTAATCTGAGTCTTTAAAACGTTTTAGGACCAGTACAGTGCAGAACATTGAGTGGCATATAATGTAATCCCTGAATGGATGAATACACGATAAATGTATTGCTTTACACGTTTAACATGAATTGCTGTCTGGTTTTGCCTGCTTATCGTCTTGGAGGGTTAAGGCTGGGGAGGGATATGAGCGGGATAGCTTCGCGGATCCTTATTTGCGGTTATAATTTATGAGTCTGTCCATGTTACCGCCCTTGTGGAGAGATTACCGTTGAGCTCTGACAGACCGCGGTGAACAGGAGTTAGACAGTGAGGGAGGACTTAAATTAAACACATCTACTCCCTCTTATGGATATTAATTGACTGTCATGAATTTGGAAATAACTATTAAGGTCTAGTGGCCACCAATCAGAGGTTTGAAAGCGAAGCTCCATAATTTTTTACTGAGATATGAGGCATGCCGTTTCGACGTGATGCATGCAGCAGGGTATTATAGATAAATATATGACCATATTTTCAGCTGCTGCCTCTGCTTGCAGGGTTTCCAATATTAATATTTCCTGTAATTCGGGAGGTGGGCAATAACTAAAACTTGAGCTCAACATGGTAAGTTATGACAAAATGGAGTCGTGGCCATTAATACTGAAAGCGTTGATTGCCCAATAGCCTTTTTGCCTCCTTCAGGTTTTCCTACAAAGCAGATTAAAGCTGAGCTTTGAGTTTATTTTCCCGATCACATGGGTAATAAATTGGCTTCCGCATCAACAAAACAAATGCGTTTGTTAGGTTGGACATATTTATTCATGGTTTGTGTCATGGAACTCGTATTCATTAGAGTGTCTGTGAATTGCCTATTCATTTCCATTTACCAAGATTCATTTGTAAGCATTTCAATTAGCATTTGTCCCTCTTGTGTTAGTGCAGCCGATATGTTTGTTTTAAATGGTATTTTGACATTTTAAATTTTCTTTTTTCTTCTTTAAAAAAAAAACAAGAGTGAACAAGCATTGCATTTAAATGTGAAATGTTGGCTCCGGTAATGTGAATTGTGTCATGCCTTGGTAAAAAGCCACTTGTTTGGAGTTGAAAGGCAAAACGCAAAAGGAGAGCTGGTTTCACATTTTTGCTGAATTGGTTCTGAGCCTGTGGTCATGCATATGAAAACATTAATTTTGCTTGCAGGCATATTGGAAACCTGAGAAAGAACACCTTCTAAGTCTTAATCCACTGCTATTGTCAGTCCCTGCCTGTTTTTTAAGCACTCTTGACAGAGGATAAACAGAGGGTATCGATTAAAATGCAGAGGGGATGACGGAACTCCATTTCTGTCTATATTTATACCATACACATGAGAATGTTTTTAAGAAACACTCCCACCACAGTAAAGACATGATACTTGAGATAAACCCTTCGAAAGAGGAAAAAGGAAAAAGAGGAAAACAAACAATTTCTTGTGGACTAGCTGGCTGTGTGTGTGTGTGTGTGTGTGTGTTTGTGTGTGCGCATGTGTGCGTGAGTGCGTGCCTGTGTGAGTGTGTCTGTGTGTGTGTTTGTGCATGTGTGTGCGCATGTGTGCGTGTGTGCGTGCCTGTGCCCGTATTTGTGTGTGTGTGTGTGTATGTGTGTGTAAACTGACAGCAAAAACGATGCTCTACCATGATTAGGACCAGTTGGATTTACTGGAAGCTCAGTGAGCTTTAGTCATCACATAGAGATGTATAAGATTAAAAGCTGCAGAGAGACGGTTCAGGTTCCTGCTCGCTTAATACTAAGGAGAACTTGGCCCTGGGTTTCATGGCAGCCCACAGCCCACATCACATCGTAGTCGCATTGCCTTGCTGCTCCTATATGCAATATGTTCACATATGGACATTCTATCTGTGAACTCGTGTCTGATACTCCAGTAATTGCCACCTATTCTGCAGTGACAACACCCACTGCTTACAACTGATATGCTCAGAGGCCATTCTAGGGTCTGTAGGGAACCCTGGCAAAATATATTCCTGGAGCCCTTTAGACTGAGTTTTTCCCCAAAACAACAGTAATATCTGTGAGCGAGTGAGAGAGAGAGAGAGACAGAGAGAGAGAGAGAGAGAGAGAGAGAGGGGGATATAAAGGGCATGTCATATCAATATCAATAGAGGGATATACTGTATTGAACTCACAGTTATCAGTGTCAGCAATAGGTCTTGACGGTGAAAGAAACTTCAATAATGCTCCCGAAACAAGACAAGAAGATGAAGAAATCATTTCTATCAGTTCTGATATTGCTTCTAAGCAATATATCTTTCATTTTTGGTACATAGTCTTAAACCCTTCTTGAATTAGAACATGGTTCATTATGAGGCGCTGAGGCAATATTAAAATAAAAAAAACAAGGTAACGTAACTTGCAATGCCGGGTGTAACTTTAGGCTAATTAGCTCTTTGTGGCCACAGATGGATTTTGTAAATACTAACATCTGAAGCAATCTGTCGACACCTATATCACATGTGAGGTGCAATAACATGTGTCCAGATGATGCAGTTGAGACTCGTTTGGGGAACTCACTGTTGAATAGCATCTTTCAGATATATGTATCAATGTCACCACTTTGGCCGGGGTCTGTACTTACTACAAACCTCTGGTCAAAACCACCGTTCCAGTCTCGCCATGTGTGTATAGGATATTACATGTACTGTTCAGAGTAAAGTAATTATCTTCCCGTGTGTGTGTGCATGCGTGCGTGTGAGGCATGCATGTATGTGTATGTATAGGCAGATAAGGAGAAAGATGTACAGAGAGAGAAACGAGGGCATGTGATCGCTTTATTGCGAAACCAAGGGGAGGAGGATTACTTGGTTATTAATGCATGAAAAGCCTCATGCAGCTCAGAGGAATTTTAAATCAGAAAATACCGATTCACAAATGAATATATTGGAAGATTATGACAGTTTGCATATTTGCAGAAAAGAAATCCTCCATAATTCATGAAAAAGGAAAAGCAGGGCATTAAAAATAGGCATTTTACATTCCATATCCCATGCAGGAGATAATTTTCATCGTGGCTAACACAAGCATTCCAATGAAAGGCATTTGCAATCCTTAAAAATGCCATACGGTGTACAATTGCTTTCTTACTGCCAGTATATCTGCAAAACAAAGTGGTCCTTACAACCTCCGTCAGCTATATCAAAGACCTGCGGTATTAAGCCTTCTACAGACACTTTCAGAATTATAGGCTGCCATGAAATCCTGCAAATTTGAAAGCTGCAAACCAAGTAGTTAGTCAGATTGTTTTAGCAATTTTGCACAACATTGATGTCAGGGCAGTTGTATTGCTAGGTCTGTGTTGTTTCCCTACTGAGGTAAAAGCATTCACTTCTTCTCAGAACAGAAGAATAGATTTTTTTTTGATATTCACTTTGGAGATGTGGGAAAGGAGACAAAGAAAATTTGGAAGAAATCCAGTGGCACAATCTCCAGAAGCTTGGGGAAAATGACTATCTGAACATGGTGTGATAACTTCCCCTCAAAACATTCTCTGTGAAGCTTCGACGGAACTGCAGTGAGAAGGCAGCCATTCATCTTCTGGAGTATATTAAGGGACAAAATCCTCTGCAGAGAAAGCCAAAAATTTTCGTTTTGTTCCCCCTTCCAAACTCCCGCTATCCAAAACCGCACAACGCCGACACGTGAGATCTAATCAAGCAAAAGACACTAAAGAAAACATGAACTGTTTCGATTCACAATTTGTCGAACAAGAAAACGTTGTTCTCCACACAGTAGCTGTGGATTCAAAGCCGCAGAACGTACTGCTACGCAGAGAACGGGGGAGCGGGCTGCGTCTTCATCGGACCGCCTGAGACGTTGGCCGCACCGTGTGGCACGGACTCATCTCCATTGTCCCCCACCGCAGCTCCTTCAAAGCTCAGGGCCGAGGCTTGGACACGCTAAATGCCGCGATAGGCCGCGTAGGAGGCGCCGGCGCCAGTTGCACTGGCAGTGTGCGGCCGATAATGTGGCTCATGTCCCAGGTGCCTCGGCTGGGCTGGATACCTTCTTCCCTCCTTACAGAACGTCCCTGGTCTTTGCCAGCCTGCCGGGTTTAGCGCCATGCACCCGCCGTCCTGCCAACACGCCTGGAGACAGAGGACCGGGACTGGGGGGGTGGGGGGGTGGGGGGGGGGTAGCGGTGTGGAATTTCCTTGCCGTTTGTCACACATGCTGAGAAAATTGAAAACAGATGGAGCGGGGAGGGGGGCTGAATTAAAGAGCGACCGCGGACGGCGGACATTTTGTAGCCCTCTCGCATGGATTCTGTCGGCTGCTGGTGCTCGTATTTCTCTCCTGATCCGCGGAGCTAAGCCCTGGGTGAACAGGGACAGCGTCCCCCGCTCTTATAGACGTTTTTATTTGGTTCCATTAGCCATGCTTTTTGCCCTTGCCTCTAAAAGCCTATTGTACCGTGTGCGGTGCATCAAGGACAGTGTTATGCAGTATGTAGGAGGCCTTCTACATTTCTGCGTTCGGGATCAATGCCTGTTGATAATGGCACTCACACTTAGACATGCATTTGCTACATTAGGGTGATTATTTGTGTGTCTGTGCGTGTGTGTGTGTGTGTGTGTGTGTGTGTGTGTGTGTGCTGTGTGCAGAAAGCATAAGAGCACGCTTGCGATTTGAATTCCTCTTATGCTGCACCGCATGTCGTGAACATGATATATGTCAGCTCGCGCCCCTTTCCCTAAGCCCTGCGGTATGCCTGTACTTTTAACTTGTACACGCATGGCTCCTTGTGTTCCTGCTCATTTAGCTGTTGGAGGTCTTCTCAAAGCGGTGCGGGTCTGCCGCGCTTCACACGGCTGTTTTGAAGAAAAGCTTGTTGTTTCACAGAGATAAAGACGGTGGTTCAGAATGCGTCTGACTGGATTAGAAAATAAATTGGTTCTGCTGGCAATGTGAACGATAACCTGCAGAGTGGACAGACTGAAAGAAAGATAAGGAGGAGGAGAGAAATTAAAACCCAAAGATAATCCCATGTTTCACTCCTTTCTGCACCAAACAACTTTAATTATCCTGATTGTTATCCCTATTATTTAATGTGAATCATTATCACAATCGATTATCCACATTATTTACGTTGATTCATTATCACAATTGATTATCTGTATTGTTTATTGTGATACATTATCACAATCGATTATCAGAATATTTACTGTGATAAATCATTTTCACTTTCTTCAAAATTATCGAAATGTTTGGGTCATGGCTGCACATAAGAGTAGTTGCTTTTTGAAATACAGAGCAGAGGAGACACGAGCACAACTCATTGATATCCCCATATCTGAGGCCGTTTAGAAAGTGCAAGCCTTTTGAAAAATGTATGTCAGTTAGTTATCACCTTAACATCTATAAATGCAGCACTCATAGAAACAAGTGTTTTGTCTATCTGGATCAATGTTTTGAAGAAAGCCTCTCCGTGTCTCATAATATGATGCAGGTCACGAACCATTTTTGAACTTTTGAATTGCACTTTAGTGATTCTAACAACCTGTTCCATTGTGGTACGATGAGACAGGAAAACCCAAGGTTACACAAAGTAATGGCTGTTGTTATTGTTGCTACCTAGGATGCAATAGCTCTCTGAAAAGGAGGATGCAGAGAAAAAAAACAGACAGCTGAAGTAGACAGGAGACATTAAAAAGTAACACAACTGTAAAACTGTGGGAGTGACAGGTGAAGTTGAAGTACATGTGGGAGAATGAGGCAGGGATCCAAACGGTACAATAGCATCCTGCATCAGAGTTTCACCAGAAGCAGAATTTAAAATGAAGAGTGTAGGCTAAGTACTTTTTTTTTTCCACCTGGGACTGAATTAATGGATTTTCTAAGATGATTCTATGTGGGGCTCAATCAAGAGGCACATAATGTATATCCATTTTCTACTTACATGGCTACGTAAAAAACACTATGTGCTGGTTTCATAGTCTAAGTTGAGTTTTGTAGGGAGAATCTCCATTGAATTTAGAAACTAGCCATACTGTTCATTTCCCAATCTCCTTTGTACCTACTATGGCACTTTATGTTATATTATTACCTTTTGTACGTTTACGTACTGACTACTACTGATTGTGACACTGATGACTTGGTACTGTTTCTTCTGGTTGCCTTCACCTTTATCTATGCATTTTTACAGTGGATAAGAAGGTCAACTAAATGCCTATGGAAATGCAAATGCACATGGGACGCATGTAATATGGGGATGTATTTCAGCAACATCAACAGTTTGCAGATAGCTAGCGTAATTTGTCAGCGCTAGTAATGACCTTGATAGAGGGGGGTAAAGGGAGAGAGAAAGAGAGAGACAGAGAGAGAGATGCAGAGTGATGGAGAGAGCAAGAAAAACTATTATCAGTCCAGTGCAGTATCAATCCATTAAAAACCCACCCAGCCTTAAGAAGAGATATTGCTTGGCTCCCTTATGGCCAAATTCACGTATTTTGTTTTGAAGGCCTTTAAAGGTGTGTCCTGTAAGAAAGCTACTTTGTCTTGACTGCCTCCTCGGTCTAAAAATAGTTCTCCAAAGGTTATCTGTGCAACCTTTGAGCTTACATACCTTGAAGGCCTCCATCTGGGCTCCACGTCTGGTAAAATAATAATGAGACATAAAATTAATAAATCTCAAATTCATTCCGTCAAACTTTTGCATGGCTTGTTTTTGCTGAGACTGATTAAATAGAAAGTCTGCCAAACAAAGAATGACTGAAATCCTTTCCAAGCAGGAAGGGTCATATAATGCTAAAGTGACATTTTTTATTGTAATTAATGCTACAAAACTGAAGGTCACGCAGCGTTTTCGGGGAAAATCTGTGGCACGGAGGGTTGTTTTTTTTTCCGCGGCAACGGTCACGGCGAATGCCATGCAAACCCGGCGAGACGGGCGAAGGTGAACGGCGGAGCTCTCTCCCAGGCACGGAGAGGCTGTGCTTTCTTTGGCCGCGGAAGGTTCTGGCAGCGGGGTCGGCGCACTAATCGGCAGGCAAGGCACGGTGGGCCGCTCGTGAGTGATGAGAATGAGGCCTCCTGTATTTGTACAGTGCAGATGTCCCTCTGACACGTTTTGGCTACCCCCCCCTTCACCCCCCCCCCCCCCCCCCCCCACGGACCCCTGTCATTTACATATATTTGCACAGAGCACTCTGGCCCCCCTCCAATGAAAACAGGAGCGATACCTCTGGTTCTCCGGGTTTTTCGACACGTGTAAACACTCGCCCGCGAAGGGCGTTCGTTTATCCGCGAGTATTCGATATCACGGTCGCGCCGCAGACTCCTCAGTCAGCTTATCCCGGGCCCTTTTTTTCTCCAGCTCATCTTTCCCTCGTCACAAATGTGTACTTGGCTGGACGGTTTTCTGAGTCGGTCATGCCATCGTTAAAAATAAAATCGAAAACAAAAAAACAGACTGCAAAAACATCACTGGTGCCCATTTCCCAGACAAAGCTTCAAAGTGTCTGAATCAGTTGGAAAACCACAGAGAATTCTGCTGGGTTTTATATTTGCTAACATTTAGAAGTTTGTTGTAGTTGGTTCTGGCAGCGTGACATTGGTCACAGTCTCAAGAAATGAGATGAAATGCCCATATCTGAGGCCATATTAAAGAACATGCAAATGCCCATATGGTAGATTCAATAAGAACATGTTCTGCCATACCCAATTACACTCACTCAGTTCTTACTAATGGAAGAACTGTCGCTCTAGTGTACTTTAATGCACTGTCAACTCGAGAACACCAAGCATATACAGGCTTACATACGCTACTAATTTTACACACTATATACATTTCAACAGCTGAATGTTTTTGGAGGTAATTCTGGGCTCGCACATTGCTCGGGGGTACAATGGAAATGTCAAACAGTGGATTCAAGCCTGCAAACCCCATTATGCTGTTGAATCAACATCTCTCACCGCTATACCAGATGAGCAGCATCTGTGTGCCCACAACCATACACAAACATACCTAAGATAGTTATATTCCCAATATATAGCCACAGACTGTATTTCTTATAAGGAAATACATTTTTATTTAATTTAAAAAAATTTGCAGTTTCCAAACCTCTTCTGTATCATGGCAGATTTATATGAAGGTCTTATACACTCAGTGAGCACTTTATTAGGTAGACCTGTATACAAGCTTGTGAATGCAAATATGTAATCAGCAAATCATGTGAAAGCAACTGCATGCAAGCATGTAGACATGGTCATGAGGTTCAGCTGTTTTTCAGACCAAATGTCAGAATGTGGAAGAAATGTGATCTAAGTCACTTTGACCATGGAATGATTATTGGAGCCAGACAGGGTGGTTTGAGTATATCATAAATTGCACACACAGCAGTCTCCAGAGTTTGCAGAGAACGGTGTGAAAAACAAAAAAAATCCAGTGAACAGACGTTCTGCGAGCGAAAACGCCTGTATGCATGTATAAATACAATACACAGTCGGGTGAATTTTTATCTATTCCTAGCATACAGTAAGTGTTCTTAAGATACTATATGCAGAAAATACATATTCATATTATGTGTTTATATAGTATAGGAAAACAACCTTTGTCTTAATATATGATTTAACAAGCCAGCGTTTGACATTGATCCTCCACTCTTGATAGAGGAATGTTGATACATACAAAACTGCAACTCCTGGACATTTTTGCACTAAATTGGGAATCGTGGGCCTTTTTTGGGGAAATAATCAATAGGCTCAGGCAGGAATGTCTTTGAAGCTGTGGCGCCCGTCTAAACTACAGGACTTTTCCGTGCTTAGTAGTGGCTGGGAGAGGCTAAAGGTATGCGCGTGGAATTGCAATTTCTACCCCTGTTGCCTCGCACTTAGCACATCTGAGGCTCGGCTCCAGCCAATGACAGCAGAGATTTCCCAGCCTTTCGCCCTATCCTGCGTAAAACCCGGCACACATGCAGGTCACGGGGTGAAGGGGTACAGGGGTGACTGCTGATACCCTTGAAGCCCCCTCCCTCCCACCCCCTCTCCGTCCACCTCGCAAATCTTGCCCAGTACAGCTGTAGGAATGCCAGTATTCTATTTACCACATTACCATTGCCGACTTCCCCCCGCTCCCAAGAGACAGGGCCATGCAGAAGGAGCGCGTCTCTGTTTTTTAAGTGTTTTCTCACACCTGCGGTCACAGAGCGTTTGTCCATGAAAGCGATTCCTCCCCGAGTTTCTTCTTCACGTGGCCGAAACGGCGGCGGAGGAGTCGACGGTGGTCGTGAAGCACTTTCACGAGGCCCGAACGGAGCGCGTACCGGAGACAGCTCATTCGTCACATAGCGTGGGCTTTTATTTAAAAATGCCATTTGGTTCAGCTGTTGACACACACTGTTTACAAACGCAAGACCTTATTTTTGTGTTTGTAGAATAGTTCTGGGGCATCTGTGTTAGTAATAGCAATCAAACCTCGTTCCACCCTTTTGCCTGCGTATATATCCAAACCCCACAAAAGCCTTTTTTTTTCTTTTTTTTGCGGTGGATTTAACGGACTGAACAGTCATTGAAATATGCATTTAGCGTAAGACAAACATTAAAAAAAAGTTGCATACCAGATCTGGTCAAATGGCTCAAAACCACATCTATAAATAACAAACTGTGCAGACGACCATCCATCTTGCTTGCTTTTAATATTATATTTAATAGGTGGGAAACTTAAAAGGCAGCAATTTTGAAAAAAGTTTTGTGATTGTGATTTCATTAATATACTTCAAGTTTTCGCTTTAGTTATTACTTCCCACTTCAAAGTAAGCTTGCTACTTCAGGTTTGTATTGTCCGCCCAATTCGCATTTTCTAGCTTTTATTACCGAACGGCTTTCCACAATATTCATACTCCAGATCGATCGCAGGCGTCCGAGCTGCCATTACTTATTCTCGAATTGTCCTGGCAATTACCCCTCAGCATTGTATGAAATGGAAACTCTTATTTCCCCTGCCCTAGTCTAGTGCACAGCAGCTGAACTCAATCATAAAGAACTAATTCACAAGTTTTCATTCCAATTTCATTTCTGAATTTCTGAAACTCTGCTAAACGGCAAGCGGCTTACTTAGCAGGTCCTCGAGGCCGTAATGCAAGTGTGTGAGGTCCAATAAAGCTGTAGAATCCTGGAAAAAATAGCTCTGATTTATAGTCAGTCTTCATTCCAGCTCCAAACTGTTTCATTCTCCTCATGTGTTCCATACATCAAGTCTTTATTTCCTCTTAGCACAGAGGTTGCAATACGCTGATACATTAATGGTAAGGCTTATTTTGCTCGATGTGACCTGAAACACCAAAACGCCGGTGGTTTTTGTTAGGGTTTTTCCTTAAATTGCAATGTTTCGTGTTTTTTTCTATTGCACTACATCCTGGCCTAGCTCATTGTTTACTGGCCTGTTGTTTGTTTTCATGGCTGGGAAGAGTGATTCGGATTTAGTTTGGGGGCACCCAGTCACAGCGGATCCACAAAACAGCAGGTATCAGTTAAGGGCTTTGCCATATAGGTGGGCCATATTACAATGTTAGTGGATACATAAAATGGTTCACTAACCCCCCTCCACCCCATCCCTTCCGCGCACACACACACACACACACACACACACACAGAAACACACACACACATACCATACCTCATCACTTCCGCACACAAATCCCCTCTTAGTTTCTATGTCCCCTCTTGGTGGATGAGTAATGACACCATCGTCCCCTGTTAGATAGGAGAACAAGTGCACAGAAACACACACACACACACGCACATACAGGCTACTGCCACCAACCCCCAACCAGCAATTGTGGCACAGTTAATATGTTTTACTTCAGTTAGTTGAGGTAAATAAAATGGGCAGGCTCTGGCATCCATTGTAATGATTTTTCTTTCCATTAACTACAATCAGCTGCACTTCCAGCCAAAGGAGTGAACAGTGTGATAGAAAAGTGTGTGTGTGTGTGTGTGTGTGTGTGTGTATTGTGGTAGATGCCAGAACAGGCATTACTTTGCCCTCTTTCTCTTCATTTTCAAGGTAAGATCTCATAAAAATCTTAGTGTGTTTATGACACTCAAACAATGCATCAGTAGCGATAAAGTGGTAAACAGTTACTTACCAAAATGCACACACGGTACACTTTTGCCCTCATTAGTATTGGCACTACCTGGAGGCTGGCTCTGTTGCGAGAGAGTAAAATATACAGCACAGCCCCGACCATCCTCTCAGGTAATGATTTGTATCATGTTCTCTAAGTGGTGGACGCTCAAGCAGGGTAATTTACCATGTTCAGCCAAGCAGCTCAGGTTTCAACTGCAGTCTCATCCTACACTAAGTCATGTGTAAAAATGAGACACCATGACACTTTGATGGAAAATATGCAAATGCGTCATACTAAGAATAGCAAAAGGCCTGCTATTATGAAGTATAACATTAGCTTCGTTATCGGTCCCATCACTGTGATTATCACTGCCACATTACAATCAAACCGTAAAAATATTATTGTGCAGTTCATAATATCCTAATATCCCATATAATAGCAGTCTTCCCATTTTTATTAGTTTATTTCAACGGAGAAGGACAAGTCTGCTGGTTTGATATTAAAATTTGTATCTTATTTGATATCATTAATGTATCCAATTTTCATTTCTAAATATTCCACTCAGATTGTATCGGCAGACAGTGTGGAGAGGTGTCACAGGCTAAGACACTCTGAACAGGGGTTAATGGCAGTCAATGGTATAAGCCCGTAGCCTATCCATAAAACAACACAGAAGAAACTAACAAATGTAATACTAAATGTAAACAAAAGCAAATTAACATTTCTGTTAGTAGGGTGGCACTGCAATTGATAAAATCACAACACAATACTTACCAACTTCTACCTCTATTTCCTGTTTTCCAAAAACAAGTCTAATGTAGGTTTCTTTCCCAGACACCCGTCCATTTTAACTGATCAACATATCAAGGCCTTTTTCCTGCTTAGGAAATTGAATGGAACAGAATTTGACACTTTTACTGTAGTTAAGTCCGTCTGATCCTAGTTTTGTGGTCCTGCTGCATATTTTCTGTGTGCTGAGTTGCTTAAGCTTTCCCATCACTTTCTGGGAATACGGTATGTGGCGCTGGCATCAATTATATATTATTCACACATGGGATACCACCACAACGCCTACCACCAAGAGGAATGTTACAGTACGTCGTTATCACTCACTGGTTATAACTTATAAGTATAAATTTCATTGTATTTCAGCTGGGACACCTACATATGGGAAAAACTGCTGTGCTGTATATTTTACTGTGCAGCAAGGTTACCAATTGTACCACTGGATGTCTCTAGCCCCTGGGTTTTTAACAGGGTGTCTGTAGACCCCTGGGGGTCCTTGAGGGTACTGTAGGGGGTCCCTGGCCAGACCTGATATGCAATGACCGTACAGTTTATCAAGATTTATGATGGGGGTCCCCTGGATGACCTTGAGCCTGGGTGGGGGTCCCTGGATCAGAAACGGTTGAGAACCCCTGCACTTACCCTAACTGGAGTTGGAGTTTATTGAACAAGTCACAGAATGCTTAAGGGCAATATGAGTCAAAACCACATTATAAGATGTGATGTGTGTTAAATATGACCTGGTGAAGCACTCGGTGTGGGTTTTCCAGTGTGTTGCTACAAAATGGTTCCTCCTAATCCCGTGACTGGTTAGAAAGCGTAATCACCTATGAGTTTGCTGCAAAGTATTTTGAGTGATTATATATACATATACATAAAAATTATGATGAGTGATTGTCAATATTGATAAGGTTTTTCCTGTCATAATTCTAACAATTTTAAAATTCTGATTATTAACGACTTAGTAATAATTTAGTAATAATAAAATAGTAATCATTTATTTTGCCACAAATTGAAATAGCCAATTGTGTTTGCATGATCAATCACTGCTGTTTCACCTGTGAAATTAAAAAGTGCATTCTCTTATATGAAACGCTATTTTTTGTTTTTACTCGAGTTCACAAGTGCACCGGGCTCCTTCCAATTTTGCCAATTTTTCATCACCTTCTTCCTTTCGGTGCATCCTTTCCTTGCCCCTAGCTCCACCCATTGGGGGAGGCCAGGAAAGGAAGCAAGACAAGGATGTGAAGACAGGGGAATCAGAAAAATGTGACTTAGGCAAATGCAATGTCCTTTGTCACTCAAGCATCAGTTTGAAGCTATGTCAGTTGCAGGCTTGACAGATGTGTGGCAGATGGGGAGACGTGGATAATTTATGTCACGCATTCCAAAAAAATACTTCCACAAAGGATATGCTCTTGTTTCCTTGCTCAAGACATTTTCAGGAGCTCCTAAGTTCTTGAAGGAACATTTAACACATTTGAATGTCCATAAAGTTGGTGGACCGCGATCGATTTCCGGTACAGGCAAGGAACAGTGAGACAAGGAAGGATAAATTAAGTGATTGGAATGAGCCTTTTGTCTGTAGGCTAGTGCAGAAAGACATGATTGGGATAGCACTGTGTGATGAAACAAGATATCCCATTGGGCCTCATTTTGACCAATCACTGTCTGTGGCTGCTGGCCACAGTCACCACTGGAATGTTCTGGATTTGATAAGAAATAATGGGGACCTGTCCACATATTCGACTTTTGAGACTCAAAGTGTTGAGAATGCCATGGTGACCCACAAAGCTTCAGCTGAAATGTGATTTTAATTGCAATGCACTAAATTATAATGACTAAATGAGTTTCAAATGCCATTCATTATGTCTTGATTTTTTACAATAATAACATATCAACAGAATATAATTGAACAAAATAAGTCAGATTTTTTATCATTCCAGAGGGTCTCCCAGTGTATATAATTTCCCTTGACTAAGTCAAGATACTCTTTTATGGTAATTTGATAATTTACCCACATTTGTTGCCATCACTAGTAATGGTATTTATCTTTATTACAGTCCCAATCATGATCATTTATGCGTTTAATTGGCCGCTTCTCACTTGGCCAGCTTGTCTGTCAGTTACAGCCAATGCATCTGGCATGCCTGGTTCAGGATTTTTAGCCAACCACAACATTTTACATTTAAAGTGTGTACATTAGAACCTTGCCTAACTTCTCAAGCCATCATTCATCACATACTGTGCAAGACAGTCTTCTCCTGTTCAAATAATGTTTCAGCGAAGTTAACCAAAATAACACTTTGTCCAAACCATGCATTTATTTCCAAAAAAAAGTCCAATAGTTTTTAGTACTTCAGTACCAAGTCATCAGTAATGTATCATGAGATTTGTGAACATATTGTGAGGATGTTCTGACCTTCATATGATATCTTTCAAGATGCTTCAGATCCTCTGGCCTGTGGTCGTCAAATGGCCTCCTCAATTTAAACCACAATATCCGATCAGGTTCAAATCTGGAGACTGAGACGGGCCTTGAAAAAGAATAATTTTGTGGTCAATCCAAGCATTTCATGGATGATTTTGAGGCCCGTTTGGGATAACTGTCTTCCTGAAAGATCCAATTGCAGCCAAGTTTTAGCTTCCTGGAGAATGGAATCTTTTTGGCCAAAATGTATTGGTACACAATGGAGTTCATGATTCCTTTGACTGTAACAAGAGCTCCGGCACCAGTTTAAGCATAACAAACCCAAAATATCATCGACCATAGTTCACTGTTGGTATGATGTTCTTTTTCACATACTGTAACCATCCTACTTCCAATGCTAAGCCCACCGCTTGTGAGCGTAGCCAAAAAGCTCAATTTTGGGCTCATCTGACCACAACACCCAGCTCCGATCTAGCCCTGGAACTTTTTAAACCAATGCTCGATTGGCTGATTTTTGCTGATTGCTTTCCATCAAGGGTTTTTTTTTTCTGGCAGCCATTTCAAAAAGCCTATTGCCATGGAGTTGGCATCTAGTATTTAAAATAAGAAAGAGAGAGATTTTCTCAAATCTTTAAGGGTCCTAATCTCCTGTCGCTCTAGACTTGTTATTTGCTTCCTGTGTAATTTGCCTCTCAGTGTGTGAGGGCAAGATGCACCTTCACCCTCTCCCAGGCAGAGTTAACAATTTTCCAGCGGCTCTGTGATACATTTTTGACACAAAGGGCCAAGAAAAATTAGAAAGTTGTAAAAATGTATTGTCAAAACTTTATTTTGTTTCCTGTATATGCCTTTCCTCGTGGAGAGCCATGGGAACAGTACAGTTCCCTTAGACTGATATGAACTTGTTATGTATGTCAATGCAACTTTATTTTTGTTGGATTTTATTTAAAAATTATTATTATATATTAGGGGTCTGAATAATTGTGACATCTTTGAGGAAAAAAACAATATATGTTTTTCTCTGAATAAATGTATGAGTATAAATTAATCATTTTTCAGCTGAAAATATAGCTAATTATCTGTGTTGTTTATTTTATACAGCCGTCTTTGTTAATTGTTTTCAAAGGTATGATTAATTTGGAAGGACACTGTAGTTGCAGAAAAACTATGATTAAATGAGTGCATACCCTTGAAAATGTGTCTGAACTTCAAGGACATCTGCTACACCCTGATATGACTTTCAATCTCTACTTGAAATTAGTTATGCCTATTTATTAATTCAATCAAAGGAGAAAAACAGAGAGAATTGACACAAGCTAATGAGATTTCACCAATTGTGTCAGGAAACAAACGTTCACATATGAATACATCAAAAAGACAAATCAGTCCAATTCATTATAATAATACAACAAATAAACAAGTAAACAAGTTGTTTACTTGTACAAGCCTTATAAGCAAATTAAGTTTAATGCACTGTAACAAGGAACAAATTGATCAATGCACACAATCAAGAGGAGAAATGACAAATCTGCATAGTCCCTTCCTGTCAAGGAGGAGTACATGCCATTTAATTTCCCCTTGTATAATATTTTCACCTTGAAAGTACAACAGGAATTTAGACCGTTTTATGCACACGTCTCAAATACAGCAAGCATAATCCCAGGCTTCACAGAAAAAGCAGGCTTGGAACCATGTATGTGCTGTGTTTATTTTCTCAGACCATATTGTGCTAGAAATGGTCCAGGGCTTTTGAGAATTAAAATGTTGAGCCGTTGTTGAAATGAATTCGCTGAGCTGGCCTCGACTGCTAAGAAATTGATTGCGAGTTCCAAGACATGCTCAGCCAGACTGGGCCTCAACCTGGTGCGAAGTGAACCAGAAACAGCGATTAGTGGTGACCTCTTTCTGCTTTTCAGGAGATTTTCAGGGGCTGAGGAGCCCCTTTTGCCTCCAAAGGGAGAGGAAAAGGGAGAAGCAGTCACATAATGTTAGTGTGAATCCATACAGCCATTTTTAAAGATTATATTTTAGACCAGAGAAGGTCGACCCAGTCGTGACTCATCAGCTTTGGGCAGGAGGTGGTTTGGTATGGCAGTCTAGTAAGCAATCATACATTTCTCTGCCAATGGTAAGGTGTAGCAGTGATTCAATTGACATTTCTTTCCAGTAAATTGAACTTACAAGAATTAATGTAGCTGCAATGGAAGATAATTGGACATTCCAAATTTGCACACCTGTGTTCAGTGCTAAATTAAATTATTTTTCAATAAAAAATGAAATAACTTACAGGTGCTATGTAAGAGGGAGTATTTTCTGCATACATACCCAAGTTTGGAAGATAAACAAAAATATTGAAAATGTATTTTGATGATTGCTGAACTCACAAGTGTATACCTTACCACTTTTTTTTCCTGTAGTGCGTATGCGTTCAGTTAGTGATGTTCAAAAACGAACTGCGCTGTCGACGGAGGGCGTGAAAAATGAGCGGAGAGAAATGGTGCTGTAAATCTGTGCTAATTGTAAAGCCTCGACAGAAGCTGGTTGTGAACGTTGTAGATGAGCATGTTTTTTACGTTCGCCGACACGGTTGGGGTTTTATCCCCGTCCCGCACTTCGTGTTTACGATTCTGTCGCTTTTTATGAAAATGTTTGTCGCTCTTCCGCGTTGTTTACCGAGCTGTCGGTGCGAGCGGGGGGTGACGGCGTCAGTCTGAGGGCTTCGGCGATAAATCTGGCCACGCGACGCGGTGGTATTAACTCTGGCTGTAACTCTCGTCTCGGGCTGGTGAAGATGCCTCCGAGGCAGACTCGACAGCCGTAGATCTCGCATGATCTTGACCCCGTTAAGAGTCTGGGGTCAACGCTCTTGCATATGCTACTTAACTGGCCATCATCCAGTGCCAACCCTAGCCTTTGAGTTCAAAGGGACCTCCCAACCCTCTCACCCCATAAATTATAAACAGACAGGTGACACATTAAGAAACCTACAGTAAATAAACGGGTGGAGAAGCATGACAAATGCAGATTTGGGATCAAAACAGTTAGACAGCGTTCTTCACCACCATAATCGAAATGAAGGAATATATTTTGGAAGAATGGTGTTCCATCTCTCCAGTAGAGTTCCAAAGACTTCTAGAATCCAGAGTTAGGCACATTTAAGCTGTTCTGAAGGCTCGTGGTGGCCCAACTCCTTACTAAGACACTTGATGTTGGTTTTTCCTTTAATGTGTCACCTGTCTGTATATTTTAGAATAATTAGGGGTCCCCCTGGTGGCCTGGGGCACTAAGCACTCGCTTATGTCATTTACTGGGGTGGGCCTGCTCTGCCATATTCTCATGCAGACTAAAGAGCCACCTCTTCAAGCTGTAAATCTTCTATTGAAAATCTGCTATTCAATACATTTGGTGATAGCTATGGTTGTAGCCTTGCATTACAACTGACACATGGTATTAGGTTGGTTCTGTTTTTCCGGTGGGCCAGCAACCCTGGTCCTGGAGAGCCGCAGGGCGTGCTGGTTTTCCCCTTAAAATCAGCAACCAATTCAGACACAGAAACAAGGTGAGGTGAGTTAACGGTGTAATCAAGCTGTCGTTAATCAATGAAATACTGAGTAACAATGAAAGCCAGCACACCCTGGTCCAAGAATGTTGTTAGCCTGGCCTGTATCACTGCTGCTAACATAACTTATGCTGATGCACTCTCCCGTGAGTGGATCTGGATAAGGTCACCTGTTTAATGAATGTGGTGTAATGAAATGCATTGGAATGTAATGTATTCACCGGGAGAACATCATCCGCACATGACGGAGTGCTTCATTCTACTCAAACGTTTTACAGACAATGTTCAGATGTCTCAGCGGATTACAAGGTCGTATGGGTTTTCAGGCTTGGAGGTCAATGTAATTGACCCTGTGGGTGTCGACGAACAGTGAAGTGTGTTTGAGTCGTGTGTTTGGTAATGCAGGGGCTCCACACTACTGTATATGTTGCAGTTATGTTCCAGAAAACGAGGACAGTGTATGAAACTCACAAAGTGGAAGTTTCTCCCACAAGAATTACTGTAAATTAGAGGGGTTCCAGTGTGTAGTTTTACATCCTCTTGGGGCAGATAATGAGACCTTTATTACCATAGGGATAAATGGGGAAAAGGAGAGAGAGATTCTACGTCGTGTCTTAAAAAACAGTGAACGCTAGCCTAGCCTAAGCTACACACGCACACGGCCACAGATCCAGCAGTTTCACAGCACGTTTTCTTACTGTACTCTTAATCACAAACACTTATTTTAATTACACTCTCGTACTAGCTCCTGTACCGTGAAGCCATCGGCTGAGCACCAAGAACCACTTTCAAAACGGAAACCAAAACATTTCAATTAACCCGAAGGCCCCGTTTTAGAAACATCAGATCAGGAAATGCTCCCCTCAGCACAAAGTGTTTATTTAAGTGTGGGAAAATTCCACTTTCAGACGGCTACAGTACATACTAATGAAGGCTGCGAGTATTATTACCGGTCAGGAACATTTATGAGTCTTTTTCTTCGTTGTTGTTGTTGTTGTTGTTTTTATTCTAGCTTTTTTCGGCAGAGGAATGGCCGGTTACCATGGTTCGCAGGTGGGTTTTCATGACCTCCCCGCTGTTTCCCGGAGAACGAGAATCATAATAGCTCATTTACGTTTTAATACACACAATCCAGGTGTTGCCAATTTGTCTGTAATGAAGTGCCGCCCTGCGTGCGCTGCTGTAAAACACCGCCCGGGCCAGATCACGACCGTATCCCGCGAGGGCCGGAGGCTAGCGCCGAGCCGCGCTGTCTGAGGAACGCCGCTGAGGCCCACCGCGTGAGCGCCAAACCCGCCACGCTGAATGGATGGGGCCCGGGTGGCAGAGGACTGCATCTAATTCCACTAAAGCTACTGTATATAAAAATAAAGGGAAGCCATTTTCCCTGCGGAGACAACCCAGGGAACTTCCATCTTAATAAGATTGTGGACCCAGCAGGGGTAGAATGGCCAAGCGCAGCTCTGAGTTGGCACCGCATAACAAGGATTTATGAACTTCATTACACCACATCTCTGTTTATTGGGGTCTGTGGTATTTTGCTCATATTAAGAAAAATAGGAGGCACATGAAAAAAATCTCATCAGAGTTAATTGCAAACAGGTCTAGCGAGCTCTAAATATCTATAAAACTTGAAAAAAAAAAGTTTTGTCTCCAGGCTGTGATTTCATAAGTTTTGCAGTCCTTGGCGCCTGTAGCCAAAACAAGTGGCTTGTTTGTAAGATATTGTGGATTTTATTTTTGTGTGGCATTATCAGTTTCTTTTCCCTCTTTCAGTACTGTACGTGTGGATATGCTTGTGTGTGGCCTAATCATTTCTGCAGTTTGATGGACAGCCCTATATTTTGTAGCATTTGCTACAAACAGTCATGGCAGTAGGAGGGAAGTGAGAAAAAATATATTTAGAGAGAAATTAAACTTTGGAAGCCTTCAGTGTGTGGGTAGTTGCTTGATTATGGCATAACAAGTTCACTGACTTCCTCTATGCACACATGCACACAGACACACAAACATGCATACACTTACACTCACATATTCACACACACACACCTCAGCTTTCTGGGCCATTTTGAGTGCTTGTGGATTAATCCATGGTTAAATACTGCCTATAAAATGTAGCCACTTGATTACCCACCATTATATGAAAGAAGCATTCTGACCTGGTTTTGGTAAACTTTTAAACAGGAGGCTACAGGTGGAAGAAATCCACCTCAAGTAATCAAGTACTCAAACCCAAAATGATTTAATAAACGTCACACTTAATGCAGTACTAAAAAAAACACTTTATGACTTGCTTTCAATATTTCATTGCATACAAACAGGAAACAGAAATAGATACTTGTGTCGGATAATGTAAAGATTAGCAGCACTTAGGCGGATTAATTCGCCAATTTCCCCCTAATCTTCCGGGATTCGTTTCTAGGACGGTATTGGCAGAAGAAAAAGCAGATAATATGTCTTTCAATTTGTTTGCGCTCGTTTTGCCTTTGAGTCAATCACTCCAGGGTAATTTGATCGGCGCGCTCCACAGAAATCCATTTTCCCTAAGAAGACCCTTCTCTGACCTCGCCAAAGAACTGGTCCGAGCCAGAATAAAGAATCTGTGACACCATTCAAAGGGCTCTGACTCCTCTATTCAGGAAATGGGATATTGGAATTGCTTATCTGCTCTTAATTAAAGATCCCACCAAGAACATTTGACAAAGTTGGGCGAAAGATTTTCATTTGAGGTTTAATGCCCGACGGGACTCCGATGACCAGCTTGATATTATAGAATAGTTTATTCACTGTTCACAGTAATAGTCTCCTCTATATTTATCAATTATAGTTTGTTATTCATGAGGAAGTTACTCTTTGTAGGACAATACTACATAGAGTGTGGGCAGTGTGAGTCCCGTGGCCGCGTCCGTACTGACGTGGCATCGATAACAAACCCGGGCCATTGACTCAGTGTATAAACGGTTAAGGGCATATAAAATGTAAACATTTTGAACTCGCATAAATTCATGCTAATGGAAACACAGCTTGAAGTATGGGCCTCTGTTCCGTCCAGTCAGTTCAAATTTGGCACTTTCTTTAACAATGAGCAGGTTTTTTCCTTAACTTCGTCGTTTCTTTAATTCCTTCCAGTACGTTTTCAGCCAACATTCTCCAGCCAAACTCATCTCGACTCGTGAAAGAAACCCAACGAAGTGAAGCATTGTGTTTTTCCCTGCGGGGAAACGTGGAGGCTGGGAAGCCATTTTGGCAGCGCCACGTCCCCATCAGTCACCTGCCTTCGGGGGGCGCACGGGGTCTGAACGGGCCGGCGGGGCGTTTCCCTGCTCTCCAGCCCGGCGCTAACCCAGGGCCGTGCGGCCTTTATTACCGCCGTCTCGCCCGGCCGAACCGCCGGAACGGATATGACCGGAGGGGCCGACGTGCCCGGCCGCCGCCGAAGACGTGGCCCCGGCCGAGCCCCGGGGTCCTGACACGGACGGATTTGAAAAGGCGTCCGCCTTTCCGCCTGTCAGCAATGATGGAGGGCGTCAGACGGCTGACGGGAGGGCGCTCTGGAGGGGCCGCGGGGCGGGCCGCTGATTGAAAATCAATGGCAATCTCACAGCACCCACATCCCCCAGAGGAGCGTAGCGGTCCGGGCCTGACCGACGGGCCGGAAAGCGCTGCTAACACCAGAGCAGAACTCAGTCATTTCCCTCACATCTCAGCACTGCACCGGGGCTTTTTCTGTCGCGCTTTCTTCTGTGTTGATTCTCTTTTTTCTTTCTGCTTGTACGTTTCGGTCTGCGTTCATAAGATGCAGTGCCAGGAAGAAAAGATGCTGCATTCACATGGAAGGATTTTTTCTAAAATCTCCATTGTCACCAAGGACAGTCTAATTTTAAATATATAATAATACAACAATAAGTAATGGAGTGACTGAAATAATTGTTTTGGTACAAAAGAGCAAACATATTTGGGACCAATCCCATTTCAAGTGAGTCAATTCAGGAAATGTACTTCAAATAGATAAATTAATCGAAAAACAGCCATATGTTTCATGGTTATATCTCAATTAATTTACCCCAACCCTGATTTAACCAGGAGGCTGAGTTTAATGGTTGGTTTTAGTGACTTGGATATGTAGGAAAAGAATGTGTATCTCCTTCTCGCTATAAAACCGTGGCTAATGGTACTCTACCGTATGGTCTGCTCAGGTCGGTTAAAGAGAGTGTCCAGGGTGTGGACGCTGTGATGGAGAGGCACGTTCACGGGTGGGGAGATGGCACCCCGCTGATGGGAAACGGCTGTCAGGCAGACGGATCGGCCGTCAGCCATTCTCCAGACCTCCCCAGAGTCGTACGCCCACGATGGGTCTATTACGGCCCTATTGATCACCGCGTGCTGAGTGACCTTAGAGAGGGACTGCTTTTACCGCGCAGCTGGGGCAATGGCCATTACTGTGGTGGGAAGCTATACTCACAGAAATAAAGAGACATTTCAAAAGGTATGTTTCAGTTCTTCAACGATCAAATTTCCCGAATGTACCCTGAAAGACCAGTAATGCACTCAAAGGTACAATGTTATGTACCTAAATGGTACCTCCCCAGCAACAAGCATTTGTACCTCTTTAGGCTCTTTTCGTACCTGTATTTTTGAGAAGGTACCGTAGTGAAGCTCATACAAAGCCACCATCATATCAAACAATACATACAGTCGCCAGAGCCCGAGTAGAGAAGGGCGGTGTCTGGCTACGGTAAAACCGTTCGCCTGGCCTCTCTCTTCTCTTCCCTTCAGCCCTGCTGCCTGGAGACTTGTCCCTATTTCCTCACGTCCCGTGAGAAGGAACGGGCCAATCTCTGGTCCGAGGCAGCCGAAGCTGCCCCCCCCACACACACACATACACACACACACACGCACACACACACACACACACACCGTCTCTCTCGCTGCGGTTTTTCGATGAGGTTTCAGGGGCTATTGTGCCTGTTCCTCAGAGGCGGGGAGCGCCCCCCGAACCCGGCCGCCTTAGTGGGAGCCCAGGCCGGTTCTGAAGTCTGAGGGCTAATGAAGATGTCTGGGCCGCGCCTATTGCCTTTACAGAGTTTTATTTAGTGGAATGTGTTAGCCAGGAGAGTCACAGCAGTGCTTTCTCAGGAATTAATAGAATTTCCCGGCTTTCAATTTCCCCGGCAATACATTCTCTAGATTTAATTTAATCTGCCGGCACACGCGGATCCCCACTACAGTAATACCGGCTCCAGAACTAATTGAATTTGCTGGCACCTCGATCCACGGCCATACGTTCTAAGGACTGTATCGATTTCTCCGGATCATAGATTTCTGCGGCTCGGTTTCCCTCAGACGGGCCCGGTACAGCTTCATACGGCGGCCGCGGGTTTTGATAAATTGCGGGGCTGTATCGCGGGGGTGCATTACGCCGACATAAATTGCTTTTATTTCAGGCGTGACAGATATTGCGTCCACGGCGAGTGACCCCTGGCTCCCCGGCTACGGTTAGCGTTAGCGTCCGACGGCGCGCCGTTCGCATGTACAACGCATTCCGCCCCGGGCGTGTGCTAACTAAAAGCCCATTAGGGTTAATTGGGTTGAAAGGTAAGGAAAATTGCCTCTTATGAAATTTTTGCCCGCCGATGCTAATGGGGGAACAGGGCCGGCTGGTGGCTGCGGATGTTAGCGCTCGGAAACATCAGCCAAAACCCCAGCTCATCTGGCCCTTGTTGAATATAAACATTTATGAAAGCTCAAGGATAGGAGGACTCTGTGTGGAAAAATCTGAGCTGCTCGCCTGTAAATAGCTCTGTCACAGTGGACTGCAATAGCCCTGGGTCAAATATGTACTTCAAATGTCTTCACTTTATTGTGCAGTAAATTTTTGAAAACGCTCCCGCAGATCGCTGAGAATTTTCAAGACGCATTGCTAAAGAAGATGTACAGTACGATCGTATGAATCGAGAAGTTTGTTCGCATTCCTGGTGATGGATAGATGCTGCCTATAGGACTTTTACTCATGTCAGAAAACTTGAATGTATCAAAGCTTTTCAAATAAATATTTCACAGGAATGCAGTCTGACTGAACGGGGGCATCGACCGCTGTATTTTCTTTGTGTACCCTACAGTAAAGTAAGTGAGGAACCCCAAAAACTACAAGACCCTCTGTGTATTTTTCATTTTGGCCATTGAAGCAGAAAGGTGGTTTGAAATCCCTCTGAGACAGGAACCTTGTCACGTAAGAGGTAACAGGGACAACCAGACAACAACCCAGATGCACCCAGGCTCATGGGATTGGCCTTTCCATTAAAGGGAACAGGCCGTTTGTGCATTGCGGAAGATTCCAGAGCTGACCTCACTTTCAGTCTGTAACCGCGGACGATGGAAACATCGCCTGTGTTCACGACTGCTTGCAATTGAGCCCGAGAATGTTTTCAATTAAATGTTTGGAAACTGCATCTATAACTTGCACTATATTTCCTCGCTCTTATACAGTTACACATCCTGCTCAATTGTAAACAGACATCTCTATTGCAGGCCTTTTATAATGTGTGTTTGGATATTGTAGCTTCTATTATAGATGCGCAACTTAATTTGATTGTATTAGCAAAGCTGAAATGTAAATTTGGCACAGCACAGCAATGACATTCACTGCCCCGCCTACTGGTGGTTAGGTGCATTACAGAAGTCTTACTGTGCCTTTCAGCTACTGTAGTAGTGGGCATAATTATCTCGGTCAGTGTGGCATCGAGATTGCAAATTCTGGATCCCGGTTTGGATGCTTGCTGTATTACTGTTGTTATATTTAAACAAAGTTGAAATGCTAAATTGCTTCAGTAAACACGCAGCTGTATTACTGGATAATATGAAGCAAATTGCTTGGCTAATGTAATTATATGCCTCCTTAGGAGTTGCAGCTGAAGTTTTGAAAATTCATGAACTGTGCAGTGGTAGAATGCTGTCATCTGTCAAAACAAAATGGGGTGGCAGCGTAGTTTAATGGGTTGGGAGCTAGGCTTGTAACCTAAAGGTTGCAACTTCAATTCCCAGGTGGCACTCTGCTGCTGTCCCCTTGAGCAAGGTACTTAACCTGAAATGACTCTGTGTGCACAGCCAGCTGTATGTGGAGTGGATATGCAAAAATATACAAATGTGTGCAAGTCACTCTGCAATAAAGTTGTCTGTTAAAAGCCAATAATGTAACATTTTCATTTTACCCTAAATTAATGCAAAGTGGTAAGTGCTGTAAAAAAAACACAACAAATGAATTTCCCATATTTATTGTTGAAGGGTGAGACCAGCATCGCTCTCCTGGAATCACCTTATGAATCCCCTTACACAAAAGCTGCTCACATCCTTTGAGGTGAAGTCAGTGAGTTTTGCAGGCCAGGGAATTATAAAAGGTGTGCCAGCATGCATATGTGTGCACACTTGTTATGATTTGTGTGTTTGTGAACCCCAATGTTCTCCCAACCCATCTTTCTGTCATAATCATAATCATTACTCGGAGGGTTACCGGTTCAATCCCACCCGGGGGGGTGTCGAAGTGTCCCTGAGTAAGGGAGGAAACAGCCCTACCAACAAAAGGAATTGATAGGAATTAATCCGCACAATAACAAGTCCTTGAAGAAGCCCAGTTGTTGAAAACCTTTAGTGTTTGATGGGACCCTAATACATCTCAAGAAATAGAATTCAGACATTCAATTCAGTTTCAGTTCAACTGAAGAATGGAGGTAGAACTGCACACATTACACTGTAGAATCACTTGGCAGAAGCTATTATCTACAGTGATTTACAGTAGTGGAGAACATCAATGGTACTCTCAGTAATATAAAAATACAAAATGGCAGTCCCAGAAGAATCACACTTCTAAATAATTCCTTTGAGAAATACTTAGAAGAAACATTATGCTGTGTGAGCCTGTCTGTCTATACTTCTGCCCAATACGATTAAAACTCCACATTTAGACATTTATCATATTTAATGACAACTATCGAGTTAGGTGCCAAACTGAGGCGGGGTGCAGTTTGTGTCGCAAACAGCTGAAATCAACGTCCCAAGGGTCTGAAATCAAGCCATCAAAATGTCGGCTAAAGAGAACACACAGTAAACAGCGCGTACCCGAACAAGACTGGTCGCGTATCGCCCACGATGAGGGCAGTTAGCAACAGAGAGGCAGGCCTGTTTTAGAGTCGAGACACCGCACCCCAGCTGTAGACTTCCTTTTTAAGACCTTGTTTATTCTTTTTTTTTAAAGAAGCCATTCATCTCATTTGACTGGACTGAGTCTGCACGCTTTGTCCTGCGGTGTGACTTGATACTGTGCAAACAGTGTGCCGGAAGCTTCCGCAGGTCCCGCGAGGGAGCTCTGGGTCTCGCCCTGGAGATGGCTATCACAGATTGATTATGCCTTCACATTTAAATGCACTGGAAAGCCCAGGACAGGTGTTTTTAGGACAAAAGGGGTTGGCTGGCTGCCAGAAACCCTCTGTCTTTGAAGTTCTTTTACATCCGTGAATCGTTCTTTATAATGCGAAGTACGCGTGTCTCCATCGACATATTTCCCAATGCAGTCGTGAAACCCTATCAAACTATGACACCTGAAAAAAGCATTGCACCTATTCCTGTATTCATTCACACGATGCGCTCCTCTGATCTCACTTGACAAAGCTTTCTAGTCTCGGTTAATCTGAGGTAACCGCGTCGGGGCAGGGACTCACTTACTCGAAGGACAAAGGTGAAAATAAATGGACTGTGGCTGGAATTAAATTACAGTCTGGCCCGGCCGCTAATAACAAGCTAAAAAGCCACATCGTTAGCACCTATTTGAACAGACAGGGCACTGAAGATAAAATTCCAAATGGAGCCCTTGCTTGTAATTAATGTATAGCCAATTTGCAATTCACGGCAACCTCTGTCCCCACGGCTTCCAAACGAATGTAAGAAATGAAATGATCGCTGTACTGGCTCAATCAACGCAGATGCATACATGGGACCCACAAAAGAAGTACAGCTGATATATGGGTGGAATGAAATGGAAGAAACATGGTCAACTTGAGAAAAAAATGATGAGGATGTTGAATCCCAGAAAATTCACCTACACTGAAGAGACCAAAATGATGACACTCAACAATGTTTGGCATAAGTGCATCATTGAATTGTCTATGACATGATTGCATGATAGTTTTGTATTTAGCATCACTAACTGTTTTCAGGTTTTATTTCGTGTTTGCTCATATGTCTATTTGGGATGCGCTTGTCAAATTGTTTTCTCTCTTTTTTTCTGGCATAATTTGGCACATTTATGAAAGCAAGTGCTGAACCATTTGTGCAAACCATATTTTGCATAAATCTTGAAATATTTCCGAGAGCGCTGTCCAGTTCAGTTTAGGGTGACTCAAATACAGAATTGATTAATTCAAAAACATACAATAAAAATGCTAATACATAACTTGTCCTCTTCCAAACAGAAAAACCACTGCCGCTGACTGCGCCCGGGCTGCTCGGCATTCTGGGAGGAATCGTCGTCGTTGGGCTCATCGGTGTGGTCATCACTTTACTCGTGGTCTGCCGTCGGCAGCAGAAGCCCCTCACAGGGGCTCATAACGACACGTGAGTATCTTGGCACTGCGTACCATACATCATCTTTACTCTGTCAGCGATCATTAAGCTAGCAGAGCGGACGGCTTGCAGAGCACTGGAGACCGAGGTTTTGTTCAGGATGAAAAGCCTCTCAGATACAACCTGTGGTCGCCCTGAATGGATGCAACATGCTGCAGCGATCATTAGGATTTGTTTGTTCCCATTTGGTGGATGTGCCTGGAATGTTACCAGGGCGATGTTCAAGATGCAAAACGTAAATATTTATTTGCTCTCTAGCAGATGTGTTTATCCAGAACAACTTTCACGGCTTACATTCCACATTCATATTTCATGTTCATATTTTTTTTAATCCTTTATTTAACCAGGGGAGATCCACTGAGAATGTGTTCTCTTTTGCAAGGATTTTGCCCTGGGTGAAATGCCAGAGAGAACAGTTGCAAATGGGGGGAGAGAGTGAGAAAGAAAGAGATGAAGAGAGAGAGAACATGGCTAAAGGCCCTGGGTTAAGGCCCATGATCAAGGGTTCAATGGCAGGGTTTCTTTTTCCATTTAGGGACCCAACTTCATCTCTCCAGATTCAGGTTAGCATCCCTATAGGCTGTCAGTCAAACGCATATACAAGTGCCAGTTGAACACCTTACCACTACGCTATGCTGCCATCCATTCACAATCCAGGTAGACAGCCAGATATTTGCTGCAGCAATTCAGATTAAGTGCCTCACTCCCCCCTCACTCCAACTCAACCCCCACATACTGAACCTACAGACTTGATGTTACATGCTGAGTTCCTGTACCATTATACTCCACTGCCACCATTTTGTGTTGAATTGTTTAAAGCATTACTGTCACACATGGAGCATTCTTAAAGAACAGGTTAGTTTTCTCCCATGTGGTGAGCTTGCAGAAGGAGTGAGAAGCAAGGTATAACTTATTCAAAAGCTGGTCACACTATATATGCCAACCTTATCAGCAACCATGTAGCCTGTAGCTTTGGGGTTAAGGTGTATGACCGTGAGGTTGGTGGTAACCACGATAACATCTGCAGAGCTATTGGACCCTTGAGCAAGGCCCTTAAAACCCCACAGCGCTGCAGGGAGGTCTGTTCCCTGCTTAGTCTAATCAAATGTAAGACGCTGTGAATAAAAGTGTCAGCTAAATGACATGTACTGTAAATACAGTACTAGCACTGCAACTAGACATTCAGTACAACACTTTTCCCATTTGAATACGTTCACAATGTTTTTCTAAACTGGTACACATCCAAGGTTCACAATCAAAATGACCAAAACAGGTGTTATTTTAAAACGGGCCACCAAAGAGCCATAGAAACAGAACACTTTAACTGCATGTTCAATGCAGAACCGTTCTGTTTATAGAACCGTTTACAATGTTTTTTTAAACCTGAATTCAGTCCAAGTTCAACAGTCAAAATTATATAAACACGTTACTGTAAAAAAAGGTACCCCAGACACCGACGAGAACGGATTTGACACCGTCTTACTCTCCGAGCGAACGCCGTCGCCGATACTCCCCTTCACAAATGAGACAGAGGTCACTTTTTTTAGAGTTAATGATGGCAAACAAGGAAAGAAATTTCTCAGCGTGTTTCAGCAATCCACCGGGTTGATTATTCGTTGGGCTTGATTACCGGAGTGGAGCCAGAAGGCTCCGTGCACTTGATTGCGAACGGGGCTTGATTTGTTCATTTCTCATAGACGAGTGATACTTCACTGCCTGTTGATTGCTTGCTTCACATTATGCCCGGGCGCAGAATTATCAGTCTATGTGTGCGACTGGGTGATTTTCAAAAGAATTGCGTTTTGACGTGCTCGAGTGACTTTGTGAGCATTCTGTCTCCCTGTTAGCGAGGTGGTTAGACATAGGTAAAGGTGAATTTTAAAAAACTTATAGAAACTAATGACACTTTTTGTTTTTTTATTAAAAAATTAAATGTGACCATGTTTAATTCTGGCATATATTATTGAAAATAATAAGTAATCTGTATTATTTTTATTAGAATGTAAACGGAGTCATGGAAGCGCACAGTAAAATGTTCAGTGTTAATTGAAGCAACCAATAGGGCCCATAGTGTAAGATTTGATTTAACACTGAAAATGTGTCTGTTCAATAAATACACTCATGTAGGTGTTGTCTTCTTGTCTATTTACCTAAATAACTATACATTAATTTATATTCAACACGTATTTTGCCAATACGATCAGTGTAAAACATATTATCTAAATTGCACCAGACCACATCTAATCAAATCAAAATCAGAGACCTTTGTCACTATGGATGACTCTTGTTATGAATATTACGATGTGCCATCAAATTATGTAAAGTATACTCCCTTTCCAAGCTCTCATACTCATAAAAATATATATTTTTCATCCTCAGTACATGATTACTCTGTGGAAATGCTTGCTATTCCTTCTCAAGGTGAGCATAGCACTTTAATTGCCATGTAATTTTGGGTGACTGTATTTAGAGTTTGTTATAAATTAGGTATTATGTGAAGTATGTCTATTTTTGACAAGGGGCTTTTAGCAAATGACGTTTGACACAAAAGCAACACATGAGCAAACTAGGCAGAGAATTAAATGCTAGCCAAATACCGATTGCTCTTTATCAGGTTTCAAGACATGCACCTTTTAGTATATCCTCATGACATGATTACTAGGAGACTGCTATCATCTGGTAATGTTCCTTCGATGGAAAGTCCACGGAAATGAGGTTAACCTGTTATTTGTTATGCTGTGGTGTCTTGGGGAATACAGATGGGAAAAGTGCCCTGTGCTAATTACTTCTCCTTTCGAAGCCTGCTCGATATGGTGTGTGTGTGTGTGTGTGTGTGTGTGTGTGTGCGCGCTTACACATGTGCACGTGTGTGGCAGGGGGTTACAGATGGTTTCCAAAGATTTTGGAAGACTGCGAAGAAACGACATATTGGTTCCTTGTCCATATCAAACATGTCTAAATCCAATCTAAATCCAGTGAATTGTTATGTTAGGTGTTTCTCTCTGTCCATTTGGGGTTCAGTAATATTTTTTTACACTGAATTAATTTCAGCTCCAGTTACATGTGTATGTAAAATGGAAATGGAAAGTTGTGATTCTGTATAAATCAAAAACAGTAGGAATGCAAAAATATATATATAAAAAAACACATTTAACTATTCATTACTTTTTTGCTTTGCTGAAATATCGTTGACCGTCATGTTTTGTGTGGATGTGTGCTTGCCAGGGTATATGTGTGTTATTCATGAAGCCTTCCATTTATCCATGTTTTAACCATGATCCAGGAAGGCAAAGGAAGCCTAATACTGACTAATAGCTGCTTATGAGAGGTGAAAGCCATGGCTTTTAAAAATGATTTTTCATGACTATTCATGCCCCCGACCCCAACCCCCCCCCCCCCCTCTCTCTCTCTGTCTCTCTCTCTCTTTCTCTCCCCTGCTGAAGAAAATAGCTCAAGCTAGGTTTTTAAGCGGGTAGCTGGTTGACCAGCTCAGACCAGCTCCCTGCTCAACATGGTTTGACCAGCTGAAGCTATGCTTTGGTACAGCTGGAGCTGGTCATTTTGAGCTAGTCATAGCTCTCTCTCTCTCTTTCTTTCTATTTCTCTCTGCACATGTTTCTGAACAGATTTGAGTCTTTTTTTAGGTGATGCGGTTTCTTAAAGGATGTCTCTGTCTCTCACTTTTTTTCTCTCTGTCCTCTTTTCCAAAGTTACTATTCTCCACATCTTCAACTCTACCCCCCCCCCCCCCCCCAGCACAGCTGTAATTGATACACGAACCCCCCACACACACACCCCACCATCACCCCCCACACACCAGGACAGTACAGGCATTTACCACTTCTTAGTCCTCTGAGATCTTTTGTGCCTTTGTGTGGAATGGCTGCCTGCCATCCGCACCCACTCTGACAAATCGTGCACATATTATGAATGTGCAGCATGTGGAACATTTTAAAACCATTGAGGAAAAAGAAACATTTCCCCACATTCATACGGTGGCGAGGTTAATGATAGTTCCTGTGTCCGAACTAGGCCAAACAGCCTGAAAAGAAAGGATCATTGAAACAGGATAGAATAACCTTCCGGGAGAATTCAGTCATCAACAGCATCAGTGGCACAAATAAAACGGCGACATTAAAGTGAAAAGGTTGAGCGTCTATATATTTCGAAGGTTGATTTTGAAAAAAACATATATATCGCTTCAAAAGGTGTGAAATAAATACTCCCAGCCCACCTCAGTCATCATACCTTGTAATTTGTGCAGCTTGCCTGCAATCAGAGCACTCTCAGACAGCAAAATGGCTCTGAAACACTGTAATCATTAAAAATCGAACACTTGAATGGAGCTGCTGAAATATATAATTGGTGCCAGTAGGAAAAAAGCGAAACAGGTCTCATTCGTAAAGCTAAACAATTCTTCTCTATGGGAAAGTTCAAGGCTCCTTTGCAATAATCTTTTAAGGCTGCTAAATCTGGGTAACATTAACAGAATATGCAACTTGTACACAACCGGCTTGCTAAAACAAGGAATATGCATGTTAGGGAACATAAATGTACCTGCTTGTTGCAACTTCATCAAAGGATATCAATGGATACATGATGTTTGTAAATGAACCTTATTTGAAGTACAAAATGTTGAGTATAGATGACAAATAATGAATATGCTAGTATGCTCATGTGCAGTGGTAAACATAGGCTTGGAAGGGCCAGCATGGTCCACCAGAAAGGAATATGTACCAAAGAGTACATTACATTACAGGCATTTGGCGGATGGTCTTATCCAGTGCGGCGTATAATAAAGTACATAACCGTAACCAGGGACAAGTGCGGTGAAACCCCTTGAGGGAAGTACAGTTCCAAGTGACTACACAGATAAGAACTTGGACCCTGTAGATGTATCTGAGTACATGGTGGACTAGCAAACTATCACTTTCCCCCACATCCCCTGATTTGCATACTGTCTCCTTTCTACAGGGGCTTCACACTGCAGTCAAAGAAGCAGAGGCACTGCTCATTTCTGCCACAGACAGAAAACACGCCAATTAAACCTTTGTGTTGTCTTAAGGGTCAATGACCTGCCACTATGTTTAAAAGCAGAGAAAACCCACTAAATTATCTTTTTTCAACTTGAAATTCGATGACAAAGTTTGTGATGAGTGACATGTTGTTTCTTCATGCAAAATAGATTTACGGTTTAAAATTAAATTAAGCTGCTTTACGTTTGGGGTCTAGAAAAGGCAGGTCATATTTTACCCTTAGGACAAGGGGAGTAGAAAGAATGTTAAGACTACGCAAGCTGGCTCACCTAATGCCGGACTCTGAAGGCTCTGTGTCAATGTATTAGCTGTTGCTATGCTAAATCGAAAATGATAGCCCGTGACACATTTGCTTGCGTTTCACATTTTACATTACGCAGGATATCAGGTTGATCTCATCTGTACTTATAATTGGGCACAAAGGCCCTGCTCAGCTGTTCCTGATCTAGCATGGCTCCTACCAAACAAAACAAAACCAGGCAAGGAACAACAATGTATGCACCAATCAACAGGGTCCTAATGAAAGAATTTCACCGGGGCTAGTGAAGTGGGCACCTTCTGTCATTTCATTGTTTCATTGAGTTAGGCACACAACACCTCCCGAAGGCTCACCGGTAAAGTCTGGACCCATACCTACACCTATCAGACACCACACTGCGAGAGTAATAATACTACATAATATTACATTTTCCTCTTTCATCTTCTATGACATCTACAGTTACGCTGTAGGATTATCTATTGATTACTGTTGCTAGTATTGGTTGTTACCCTCATGAGATAGCAGCAGCACTTATTGTTACTTAAACCTGTATACATACACATATGTAAGTCACTCGAAATAAGAGATAAGAGGAGGTGGCTGCAGGTGTCCAAGCACCTGTTCTTCTTCCCCAAGTGCCCAATGTGCTCCTTTGATTTGATAAAAAATAAATAGTGTATGCATTATTATTGTTCCTGTCATTAATTTTCATTCATTCATTTATATAATAAAATATATTCAGTACATTACATGACATTACAGGCATTTAGCAGATGCATGCTCTTATCCAAAGTGACGTAGAACGAAAGTACAAGTACAATAACTGGGTGTCATACAACAGTTAATCCAGGTTGGTGTGCCCTTTTGAGCACCTGTCCCTCAAAAATTCTCTGCGTGGTCCATATTGTTGTGTACCTTGTAAAAAAATTAAAAATTCAAAGGAAAAATGCCAATTTACCACTTTACGGTAATTACACTGTAGGTTTGGGAGCCTACAACAGAGTGTAACCATAACTACTGTGTTACCACACACTGTTACCAGCAGGTAACAAACAAGTAAATAAAATAAAATAGACACAATGGTGTTTGAAGGGATCCAGTGGTTGTGCGATGATGTGGGGCCTGTTTTCTTTCCTATTCATTTAATTTCAATTTAATGCTAGCTGGTTTCAAGAGCGTATCAGCTGGTGACCAGGCCTGGACAAAAATATCCCAGGCTTGTTTTGGACGTATTGCTTTACATCAGTGTATGAAGTGGTTTTGTAGACGTTTTAGTGAATTAAAACACACTTAACGCATCATTTTTATGTGTTCCAGTCCAAATTATGTTGCCCAGTAACAACTGTTTGTGTACCTTTTGAAGGAATGTCGACGGAGCACATAAAAGTCAGTTGGCGAACAGGAGCAGACCCAGACTACGCCTGGCCGTTTAGTTCACTCCTCACGATCAGGCGTGCGGAATTAACTCCACCAGGCAATTAATTTTGTCATTACCATTTAAATTGCCAAAGAAAATTGTGATCAACTGAAATCAATGGAAGCAAAAAGGTGAAGACGCCGCAGTGACCTTTGTCTGTGTCTCAGCCGCCACTGAAACAAAGCAGCCATTTTATCCTTTTATTTATAACAATTTTAACATAACCAAAGGTGCACTTTAATGTATGTAATTAGCCATGCATTTTCAACTAATTGGAAATACCTAGTAAACTAATTAGACAGTAGCAATGCATTCTAAATCAATTACCTTTCCATTGGAAAAGCTCCCCAAAACAGTTAGTATAGAGTGTAAATCAATTTACCATTCACTGCCAGCACACTATTAATCAATTAGCACCATTGTAATATTCTCGCTAATTCACTTTTCAAAAAACGTGAATAACTGTTGGTTTTTCATGCATGTTTGGCTCGTTCATGCATGTTTGGCTCATAAATAGTTTTCAATTTGTTCTGTTCAGTCACTCTCTTTATGTTATTGTTTGTAATATAGCACAATGTGAATATGGGACTTGTATTCTTCATGACATGCATAGCAATTTCTGATATAATGGGGTAAACAATCCCTCTAACTTGACAAGCACCTACGTAATTTAGAAAAAAGACCAACTTTTTTCTGAATTGCGATTACGGTTTGAATGAAAACTAACATACACAGGGCTTGCTCAAGACCAAGTTTGAGAACCACTGCTGAACATTGTACCTTACATATTCAACGTGGGGAAGGAGTGTCACAAAGGCACAGAAAGGGCAATGCAAGTGGTATGAGTTATTCTTTCTGCTTAGGCATTTTGAAAAATAAGAAAGTGGAAATACACCGGGAGGTACCACATAATGGTAAAACAGCTGTCATCAGTCAGGCTTGAAATCACAAAGTAACTGAGCTTGTAACCGAAACATTGCATGTTTGATTCCCAAGTTAAACACTGGTGTTGTACCCTTGAGCAAGGTACTTACCCTGAACTGCTTCAGTATATATCCTGCTATATAAATGTTTTACTATGAAAAAAGTGGGAAGAAATGCTAAAAGTTGTGTGTCTGCATAAGAGCTTCTGCTAAATGCCCGTAATGCATTCCTTTTAGAGATTATTCATAGGGTTTTTTGGGTTGTTTTCATTTGTTTTGTCCTGAAATCATCCTTAATTTGGTTCCAGTGAGCCTTTATTTCAATAACAGACCGACTGAGGCCGTAGCAGAAATGTGTTTAACTTTCCTGAAACCCCCAGTGCTTTGTGTTAAGGCCCTTTTGAATATGACCTGGTTCTTTCAAGCCAACCCCCACCCACCCCCCACCAGGTATTTTATTCTACGTTACTCTGGATAAGAGCATCTGCTAAATGCCTGGAATGTAATGTAATGTATTGCTTGCCCCGATTTTCTGTCTGATCTTATCCAGTAATCACTGACTGTTGATGTGCTGAAGAAACAGTGTCCACTCTTCACATACATACATAGCCTTTTTTATATATATATATATTTTAATTTCATTTAATTCAGCGTCCATTCTGCTGCCTTGCAGTCCTGCTTTCCTTCGACGGAGGGCTTCAAAGCCACTTAATCTAAACAGTTTGATTATTTAATTAGCTGGACAACCCTGCTGCTTCCCTCTGAGCTCATGGATGCTTAATTGACTCCATATATCAGAAAAACAACTTCTGCGCAAGGAATTGGCCAGCACTAAGATCACTGAGGCTGGCGATGTGCAGAGCTTCAAGTGGGCAATTTAATCAAAAACTAAATCAACGGAATTAATTCTGCGGTTCACATGCCACTTGAAAACGGGCAAGTCAGAGTTTTTCTTTTTACTTCTGTTGTTTCTCCCCCCCCCCCCTTTCTTCCTTAGGATTTTAAACTAGAAAGAGGAAGGAGCAAGGACTGTTCGGGGACTGCGACTGCCTTTTGGGAGCCCTCTTCCCCTTTATTTGTGAATATTTACTGTCAGGTGCTAAAATGGATGGCTTGCCCTTACTTTATGTGTGCTGAATGCTCACTCAAGCAGTCACTGAGTGAGAAAGGGATCTGGCTTTCCCTATGGTTGCTTCGCTGCAGCCAAAGTCAATAGGATGACTCGCTCCATCATGTTCCTGTTACTGCACTCATCATTTCCAAATTTGGGACCAAATATAGCTTCGGGGGGGAAGGGATGGGAATTTTCCTGAGGCATTGGCCTTCAAGGTGGTTTCAATGACAAACACTTTTGAGGTGTGTGATTTCTCTGTGAAGTTGGTCAAATCGATTGGATTTAAGTGTGACCCTTCTGTTTGTCGCAGGTGATGTTTCCACAGGTTTGATTTAAATGAGTTAACAGCAGGTGAAAGGAATTGATGCAAGCTTTCTGGGAGATGTAGTGGCTGTTTCTCTCTGTGTGAAACCAGGAATGTATCTGTTATAGATTTAATTGTGTTTATACATTTTATAATTCACATTTACTTTCACTTTATTCATATTTAGTAGCCCCCCAGATGATCCTGCAATACAAACACAAGTGCAAAGGTCAGGAATCAATGGTCAGTGATTTCCTAGAGGAAGTATAATCCCAAGCGAGTCAGTCTATGTAAAAGGTAGAGACTTGATTGACAACTGGTCAGCTATGGACAATAATATTAAACAAAGTAATACGAATAAGAATAAATGAGCATTAAACAAAGTACCACAGGCTCTAAATAGTCAGGGTTAGAATTATGGTTAGGGTTAGGGTTAGGATTATGTTTTGTAGAATACTGGGCCCTGTGTGGGTATAGTGTTCATTTCTGGTTGTTTGCTACTCACCAGAAGGCCCAATATGTCTAGTACCTCAGACACACACCAGGTGTGTGTCTGTCTCCTTATGATTTCTAATATTGTATATATGTTGTGCTAGTCTACATTTAATTGTATTCCCTGTCTCTCCTACATATTTTATACCACAGTGGCACACTTTATGGCATATATTCAGTTTTTAGTATTAATGGTAGTGTTTGTTTTATTATGTAGATTGTGTTAGTAGTGGTGTTCCTGACTGTAGTGACTTGTTTGTAGAATACTGGGCCCTGTGTAGGTATAGTGTTAATTTCTGGTCGTTTGCTACTCACCAGATGGTCTTTAAGATTTTTGTTTCTTTCATATGCTGAGATAATTAGTATTAGGGTTAGGCCCAGGGTTATGGTTAGGATTTGAGTTAGGGTTCGGAGAGCGAGGTGTGAGAGAGAATGGGTGTAAGAGAGCGAGAGCGTGTCTTGTGCGTTGAAGGGCGTTCACAGCAGTTTGATGTTTCATGTCTCAGACACATTCCAGGTTCCTCTCCACTCTGACGATGTGACAAGGCCACAGTGTGGCGAATCCCTCCATGCCTGCACAGCGTGATCGCAGCGGGATAATAACGGCTGAGACTGCACAACAAAACCTCCATGCCAATGATAATCAAAAAAGAAAATAATTGAAAATAATGCAGAAGCAAATCTGAATGCGATGCGATGCAAAATGATGGGGAAGGGTGGGGTGAGAGGGAGGGGGTCTCGGGATGGGGGGGATGAGGGTATTCACAGTGTCTCGGTAGCGAATCAGCAATCCCCTAACGGTTGCTATGGTGAGAGGGGGCGAGTGGGTCTAGCATATCCACAGTGACTAATTATTTGGACTTATTGGCATGTGTAGAGGGAGGGCCCACCTGCTGCTCGCTGCCTCCACCCTGGGGAGGATGATGAAGGGTAGCGCTAACAAAGCCACAGCACCTGTACCTGGACCCAGAACCACACTCACTTCATGTTTAATGCATTGTACTTTCACATGCGCTCCGTAAAGCGCTTGAACCGCGCTCTCCCCACGCCGCATTTCCATGTGAATGGCGCTCTCGTTCCCCAGCTAAAAAGTGCAAAACAAAACAGGCAATTAAAGCGAGAAAGATAAAAAAGAGCGATTGTTGATCTACTCTAACTGCATTACGTTTCTACAACGCGAGCGTTATGGATGAGCACTATATATGGATGAGGTATTATTTTTGTGAGTGTTGATTTATATTCAAAGACTAAAGTGTTTGAAAAACGCTCGCTTGTGTAGTTTTTGTTTGTGCTCTTGTACACGCTGCAGAGTGTGGAGGCTGTGTTCAGCATTTAAAGAAAGCTGTGCCACCCTTTCATCTTCACAGAAGCGGTGTGTAGCAGAGTTCTTTTCACTCCCTCGTGAGAATGTGTATTCTGGTGTCTGCGAGGGGTGCCAGACATCCGGCTTTTGACCAGAATATTCCGGTGTTTTCAAATCATTTGTGCAGGTCTCGGTTTGTGGTCCGAAACGGACAATGAAATGTCGAGTCTGAAGAATGAATGGAAGAAATTGACCAGTATTCTGTCATATATTTGCACGTCAAATGTCACTTCTTAGGGGAATTATGCTTCTAGCTGCTCATGTTGTCCGGTTTTGGCAAATAAAAAATATGCCAACTGTAATGCCGGCGTGCCCTGATGGGCCGGCTGTTTGCCACACCAGTCGGCAGTGCTCGTCGTAGCCCGCATTTTTACGGCACGTATCCAGGTGACATGTAGCGGAAATAACCGCCATTTGATGAAAGGGTTAAGTGATGCGCTCATGCGTGGGAAACTGACACATAGAGGATCCAATTGGGCTTTTATGAAAGGTCATGTTTTATGTACATACAGACAGCTCAGTTGGGAATATATAAAGAGAGTAGAGGCATGCAGAAGATAACACATGTATAACAAACAATGCACTGACATTGCCCTGAAATCTTGAGTTATTACAAACCAAGGGAGCAACAGTCTTACCAGAATCTGTTTTTTAAGTATTTATTTTTCACAAATCATTAAATTCTTCACCAGGGACTAATTCCAATCATTGTCCAACCTTGTCTGCTCAGTCCTTGACTGACATGGAAATTGAAGGTCTGCCATCTTTAAAGCATTCCAACTCATTTGGGGGTCCTGGAAGGAGCAAGGAACAAGGTGCTTGGAGGTTCCTGAAGGATGCTTAAGCAAGGAAACATGAGTGTATCCTTCGCTGAAGTATTTTTTTGGGAAAGTATGACATATAAATTATTGACCCGGGGATCCACCTCTCCCCATCTGGCATGCATGTAATTGACATGGCTTCAAACTGACTCTTGAGCAAGGACATTCCCTAATATGCATTTCCTCGATTCCTCCTTTTGCATTTCCCTTGCTTTTCCTCTCCTTGTGTCCTCCGATGGGTGGAGCTAGGAGTGAGGAAAGGACACAAGGAAAGGAGGCACGGGGATGAAAAAGTAAGCGATTGAATAGAGCCCTTGGTCTCCTTTTTCTAAACCATGAACTGCAGTTGCAGACTGCGTGTGTCCTGGATGAAACTGTCACCGTGCTCCAGTAGTAAGCCCACACTGGGGGATATAGCTGTTTGTAAAAAAATATATATCAGAACAGATATATCAGAATGAGAGGCAGCTTCTGTTTACCGGTTCGATCCCTATGGGAGCTGCTCAATGGCACAAGAAGAATTTGTGGAGGCTGCCATGTACTATGGGGCTTTTTGGCACCACAGCATGCGCACTGTTTACCTAAATTGGAAGGGATGAATATGAATGAATAAAACCTTATATCTTCTTCTACGCTGCTCTGAAAATAATGGTCCCTCGAGGGTAATTAGTTCAGTGCGGAAGGAATTTTAGAATTTCAAAGTACAGTCCAAAATTGTATAATTTCTCCACAGTAAATTCATAGCTTTGAATGGACTTCAATGAGGAAATTTGCTTTATGGTCCCAGAGGATTAATAGACTGCAGTACATCCAGCAACCACTGGGGTTTGCAAGCTTCTGGGTGAATGTCAATCCCTGGCCTCCCGGTAAAAACTAAACCTGAGCAATTTGCTGGAACAAAAGCCAACATAGACAGCAGCCCTCCCGGCATTGTGCACCCCTGTTGTGAAGCATAATTCGACTGTCAGCAGACATGTAAAGACAAGTTTGTAGGAGTGCATCTGAACTCACCTCTCTGGGCCTCTTCTCTCTGCTATTCCACCGTCCTGATAACTGACCACGCTACATTTGCTTGAATCTGGGGTGTAAAACTCCAGGCTTGCAGTGTCTGCAGGTATCTGTGGTTTCCTTGCAATCAGCAGCCAGTTAAGGCCTTGAGGACAAAGGTGTGTGGACTCTCTAGCCAATTAATGACTAAACCTAATCACTCATGCAGAAACGCACGGAAAACCAGCACTGGAAATTGACACCCCTGGCTTAAACTCAAGAGCATTAATCACAAAATCCCCCAAACAATACAACAAATCCATCACACTGAATTCATATATTAGTTGAGAGACTTTGCCAAGATTTTGTCAGGTTTCACCCATACTTATAATTGGCTGACAAGAACTTTGAGGAACAAGGATGTATTCGTCACTAAGACTGAAGGGTAGGCAGAGGAAACTGAGAAATACGACCAGTATTTCCCTGTTTCCTCCAGAGACATACAAGCCATGGTGGCCAGGGAACAAGTGTCAATCATGTCTGAGCTTGTTGTCCCACACTCTGAATCTCAACCCTTTCTTCCATGTATACCCTGTCTTAACTCTGGGACACTCTTTTGTCTGTTAGGACATGGGAGCTGGTAATGTCCTGAACTCAGACGTTGTAATCGGAAAATATGGGCACAGACGAGCTGAGGAAAGGAGATGCCCCCCCTCAGTGCCTGTGAGTGTGGGCACAGCCTCTCGTTATGGCAAGAGGCGAGCTGACTGGCATCAGCCGATCAGAGCTTGCATCACGTGTTTCCGTTTCCCCGCAGGACGGATCACCCTCCAGCTCGCAAACAGGCTCCGGCCCCACCCAAAAGGAGGAGTAACGACGCAAAGAGACAGCCAAGCTGCGAGGAGATCCAGGTAGGAGATCCCTGGGCCCCCTCCTCCTCCCCCACTGCTTCTGCCACCGTTATTTCTCTCCTTTGGTATTCCTTTTCTTTTTTGTCGGTTGGTGTGAAGACAGATAACACATAGTAGCAGGTGTGAAAATAGCATGTTGTTGCTGGAAAATCTGAGTTTCAGTTCTTGTGACTTTGTTATACTGATTTCTTAACTGAATTTTCATGGGAGAGTGAGGTTCCTCCAACTTCAAATATGTAAATAAATGAATACGTTGTCAATAGCTACATTTCAGTTTAAATGTTGGAGCAAATACGTATGTATTTGGGTAGAAATAGAATCACAGTGGAACAACCACTAATAGCTTTTTCAGGGAACTGTATGGATCCCATGATTCCAACAAGGTCCATGTACTGAGGTTAGCTTGGCCATTAATTAATTATTCATACATCAGAATCATGAGCACAGATATGTAGACCCATATTTCGATTAAGCTGCTTGTGCATTTCAACTATTTTCATGAATATTATTTCACACTCATTTCAAAACAGAAGCAGCTGAAAAGGCATTCCATCATTTATGTTTTGAGTAAGGATTACCACGGTAATCAAAATATTACTGAATAGCTCGGAGTCCATTTGAGTACAAGCAATCCAATCAACACAGGGAACAGGAATCGTATGTTCTCATTTTACTTCCTGCAGTGTCTTTTGTAAGCCATTTCCACGGTTTTTTTGTATTCATAATGGCAATGCACCAATATTACTGATTATATATATCAACATGCTTGGCTTCCCCCACCAAGCCTCCAACCCCCCACGCCCCATCTCCCTTGCAGATCTACTAAAAACAGGACAATTCCCTTCAGAAAAGGTCTTCAGAGATGCAAACATCAGTACAGAGCTAATTTAGAACCAATGGGGCTCTCCTGTGCTTTCCCCATCCACTCTTTGTGCTAAATAAGGAACATCAATCACACGAGAATCAGGCCTTTCCATGTTTATTTTAGATGAAAGCCTTCCTTCTTTTACATTTTATTTTTCTCCCTTTTTGAAGAAGAAGAAGAAGAGCGGTCAGTAATTATTCTCTGAGCGAAACGGCATTGCTAGTGGGCAGCAGATGAGTGTATGGCCTGACCGGAGGAATGACGTGTGGGAAGTGGGGGGTTGTAGGTGGACCTTTGGGCTTTGGGGAAGATATTGGCAGGGTACTCTCTGAGCCTTTTTGTTTGCGATATGACAGCTTTAGTAAGTGATACAAAGCAATACGTAGTTTGCGATAGAAACCCTCTAGAGTTTTCAGCCCGTTTTGTCCCTGGCCATGGTTTTGTTCGGCTTTTGACCAGAATGTCTGGTTTTCATATTGTTTGTAAAATTGATTTTATTTATTGTTTGGTCTCATTTGTGGTCCAGACAATTTTGTGTTAGTTTCCAATGAATTGGTGTGTCAATGAGATTAGACAGGCTAGCTAGAACGAATCACAGGGCCTTTTCTTAGTGGAAGTGAGCATTACCGGTTTCCTGTTCTGTAAATTCTTACTGCAGACATCACCCCCCCCCCCCCCCCCCCCCCCCCCCATTTGAGACCAGGTGACTGCAGTTACAGCTGAGCTTTGCAGAACGACGGGAGCTGTCTGTCGTTTTGAACACTGCTGAGCGGACGCCTTGAACAATGAGTGTCTAGGTGTCCCAGAAACATCAAAGGGCAACGTGCGAACGGGTGTCATGGCGATCATATCAGTGACTGCTGTAGAGAACCTTGTTATCATCATGCACGACAGGAGCAGCCAGCCATCAAATCCCATGATTTCCAAACGGAAATTTTTATTTTCTTTGCCTGAGATATCCCAGCATAGCCCATTTCACATTTGTCCCCTACCAACCTACCACAAATAATTTTCTAATATAGTCAAACATATGTTCCAACATGCATTAAAGAAAATTATTGCATTATTATTATTAACATGTCCCGCGTTAATTCAACAGTACTAGAGTCAATTTGGGACCATATGTACTCTGTGTGACTTGATATGACACCGATTTTAATGTGTGGCTTTTCTGTTTTTGCAGGCTGCTTTCACGCTTGCTATTGTCTCTGTTGAATTATGAAAGCAGACTACAGAGATGTTAGGCCCTCAGCAAAAAATAAAGAAGAAAACTTGTTAAAACACATTTTATATAAGCTGTCTATTGTTGAAAAAACAACTTCAGTCACCAGAGATCAAGAAATGCGATGGATGATCACGGCTTGTGCGACTGCGTTGAGCACTGAAGAGCCTGACACTAGCTGTAAGACACTCGTACGGTGAAGAGTCTTTGAAAAACGTGCAAGCATGATAATAGCAGCCATTTGATATGGTTTATATGAGTGCAAGTACCACTGAAGGCCCCTGATATAGACTGCTGCTTCAACAGATGACAGTTTTTGTTTAAAAAAAAATAAGTAAATGACATTTCAATAGCATCAGAAGATGGACTCAGTAAAGCTTAAGTCCTCTACATAGAACAATACTTTGAAAAGACAGTATTGAAAGAGTGTCTTTGCCAAAGAATGACGGCACTGTCATACTCCTCCACTATGTCGAATCAAAACCATGAAATCCCTCCAAGTGCAATTCTTCAGATAGTGGTCTCTTGTGCAAAAAGTAGCTCTATTTATGTATTTACAAAACAAAAGTGTTGTAAAAGGGTGTCATCACGTTTCCAAAAAAGAAAAAGTGAGTGCTTCTTATTTTTGTGATTTAGAACACATTCAGAGTGTGAACTGTCTGTGAAAATCAATGGTTGATTGCAGCTCTTCAACAAATTGAACTTATTCCCTGCAGAAATAGCAGCCCAAGTTAGATTTTACAAGAGGTAGCTGCTTGACCAGTTCAGACCAGCTCCCAGCTTGACATGGTTTGACCAGTTCAAGCTATCAGTACTCGCTGGTTAACCAGCTCATACCCAGCTAGATCAGCTTCATGATCATCTTGGCCATGCTGGTTGACCAGCTCAATGTTCAAGCTGGTCAAGCTGGCATAGCTGGATTTTACAGCCGGGCATGTTTCTTTTTCTGCTGGGGCAGAGTCAGCCTGTGAGGAAAATGGTTTCTGAAAGGTTGGTGAAAATGCTCAAACCCTGAGTGACAAATCCATAACAGTTGGCTCCCGGAGAAAGGTGTCTGAGGAAGCTCTGCTCCCAAGATTACCTTTAAGCTTTTTGGCAAAGTGCCGATTCGCAGGTCACGGTAAATCGCCCTCGAGCTCAGAATCCGCCTCTGCAGTTGTTACGGACGTCTGTTCAGGAACATATCAGGTAAAACGGGAAGGAAACTGGAAACAAACTGCTTTTATTTGAATAAAGTAGTCTCCGTGGGGACCTAGGAGTGTAATGTCGAGGAAAGCCAGTTAAACACAATATTTAAAAGTGTGAATGTGAATAATTGCATATTTACATTCACACGTGGTCACGTGTGAACATCGCACCCCGTCTGTTGGGGTGACAGTTATCAAGCCTTTACTGTGACAGGCAAAACATGATCTTTGAATGCTGCGGGGGGGCTGTGTTGAGGAGCTATCGACATGTCACGCAGAATCAGGCATTGCTTCAAAGACCTTGGCAGACTCCTCTCCCGTTCTCAGCGTGCGGCATATGGCAATGTGTTCCCCCCTCCTGCGTCGCTCCAAGTCCTACGTGCTCAGTGTTCCCCGGTCACAGGCCCTGAGGGGGTGCGTCTCCATACTTGAAGATGTATCCTCCTTTCCTCCTCTCATCTCCTTCTCCTATCGGGAAGTATGGGGGGAGGAGATGAGTGCAGAAAAGCAGGATTCAGTTCTCGAGTACTGGGACACAGCCAGGGACGATCTGGACCTCTAGGGGTTGGCATCCGGCCTGTTGCCTGTTGTGTAGAGCAGCCGGTCAGGGGTCTAGTCTCCCGGGCGCCTCTGAAACCGAGGAGCGCCTCACCAAACTCCCGGACTCTGGTGTCTCCTCAGGTGGTTGAGGTGGAGGAGGCGCAGGAGGAGAAGGGAGAACATGAGGTTTCTCCCCGGCCTCCTTATTACGACATCGCGTCGGTCGAGCCGGCCCCCTGCCCAGATAAGTCGGTGAGTAGCATCGCCGTGGCAACAGCATGCACCGGCCTCTCGGCTTGCTCCCGCAGCATGTGCGTGCTATGTCCCTCGGGGTGCATGGGGTTATGGGTAAAGGGGGGGGGGGGGGGGGAGATTTGACAAAAGACTCTCACATGTCAGTGTGGAGTACTCGTTCCATGTGCTAGTGGCAATGATTGAGTGTCGCAAAAAAGTCACGGAAACGGCCATCTCGTCTCTGCAGAGTTGCTTGGAAATTCGTATTCCCCGCCTGTTACAATTTCAGCCCCGCCCCTTACAGTTTCAGCTCTGCCTCTTACAATTTCAGCAGGGTTTTCTGCTGTCGATTCATGGAAGCACCTGACTGATATCCTGCTGCTCAGAGATACGTCCCGAGGACCCTGACTCGGACCGAGTTGGTTGCAACGCGTTGGTCGACTTAAACTATTATGCCCTGTTATAATAAAGGCGTACATTTTTCTATAACAACGCAGTGCCTTGGACTCAGTGAAGAAACATGCTTTTTAAATTTGCAAGAATTATCACTCTAATGCAAAGTGACATTTTTTGTTTAAAATACGTCTAGAGGCATCTGGAAGCTTGATGTACCACCGCCAAAACAGGCGCTGCCACGGCCAGCTACAAACTGGTCAGTCCTGTCAATGAAAAATAGGAATTCCACCGGCTGCACTGCCCATCCCTCACAACATACCCCCTCAGCTTGGAGCCATTCGGGCTCCGCTGATGCCAGATCCCCCCTTGACACCGACCACTCTTGACAGATTTCTCCTGCCTTGCTCTGTAATCCCAATGTGATTGCCAGAGTAATTACACGGGACCATCACGTGGATGAATCCCACTGCACTAAATCACCGGTCCAAATGTCACACGCTTCCTTGTCTCGTTTTACATGACATATTTAATTTGAGGGGGGGGGTTCTGCTTATAAAATATGTAGGCTGTTTACCATCATGTTTATTTTGCATGAAATTAGACAAGCGAACAGGAACGCAGGCATGTGCATGTACACACGTACACACACACTTGCACACAGGAATGTCGATCCATTACACTTTCTAATTCAATATTTGCACAGTACCAGTTGAAACAACACATTCCAGCACCGGCCAAATGTTTGTTCCTTTTGAGTCTATCTGTGTGACAGGAGTCTAATCACTGACATATTGGTGGGAATTGTCTTATGAGAGAGGTCTGTTGTAAGGTCTCTGCAGTGGGAAAAGGGGTCGTGGAGAATGTGTCTCTTGAAATGCTGAACAGAGTGACAGGCCCAGTAAACACCGGCCCTGGATTTACACTCTCAAAGCCTTTTTATTACTTAGCTTTCAGGGCGATTGTAAAACTGCATGCTGATCTATGGAATGTGACATTGTATGGCGTATAGTCACTCACTCCATACAACAGGGCGACTAATACCGTTATAGAAACTTTTTTTCTTTCCTGTAAAATTGATTGGACGCATTGTGGCATGGCTTTAGGTTGCTGAGAAAATATTACTTTTCGGTCTGTGATTCAGGCGTTTGAGTTGAACTGCATTCCCCATTGCACTTTACTGTTACTATTGTGTATCTTTCACTGAATTCAGAGCAATTTACAGAAAACGTAGAGAGTAATAACTGTCTGAAATGATCGAATAAGTTAATGTGTGGAGGGTTGTTAAGGCCAAAGGGCATTGCGATTTGATTAAATGAAGGCACCGCTGTTCTAAAGCTGCTTATGAGGATGAGCCGCTGTGTTTTTCTGGGCCACGGCTGCTTAGCACACGAGGAAATCTGCCTGTTTGTCATCTATTCCTGCGCTGCGAAGCACAATGCTGATGCCAGCCATCTACAGGTTTTTGGTAAAAATGTTAGGAAAGTTCCGGATGCTCATTGCCAAGCTAGTCAGCGGTTTTGTGCCTTCCTGTGTATTGTCTCCAGCCACCGCCCAGCTCACGGGCACAGGGCAGGAGGCGAGTAACACAGCCTGCGTTTCATTAAGTGGCTTCTCCAGCCCCGGCCTCCGGAGAGTTCCGTCAGCACGCTCGATAGACGATGGTCGGTTCTGGAGTTCTGGAGTGCATTCTCGTCCCCCATTTTGCGCCTTTAAGAAAAGAGGGGGAGAAGAACACTATCTGTGGTGTTCGGATTAGAAAAAATGTCCTGAAAGGCGAACAGACGCCCATTCACAGAGGCAAAGAGGCAATTTCAAACGTGGCTGTAGTAATCCCAGTCAATTATCAAGCGTTCCCGCCCTCTCCTCTGTATTTTATGCTGTAATTCTGTCATTCTGTCTCTTTTCTTCAATTGACCTGGAGTATGTCCTTTCACCGTGCACTGGCCACTGTGCACTGGCCTCTCTCTCTCTCTCTTTCTCTCTCTCTCTCTGTCTCTCTCTCTCATTTTTTCAATTTATTTAGTAATATATTTTAACTTGGATTAAAAAAAAAATTATGTCACTTTATCGTGATCCCGTGATCATGATTAATCGTGAATTTATGGTACCTACCATGCTTTTTTTTTTAAAATTTTAAACCATACATTTATTTTCTCTTCTACCTTGGCATTTTCAGTTGCAACTGACCAGAGGAATCAATACTGCTTGACAAGACCGAAAATACTCCCACTGACTGGCCTTAGTCTTGCCCTGAAGGACTCCTGAACAACAAGAACAGTACACAAGAACAGCCTAGGATTCTTCTTATATCTACTATATAACGGCTAACATGATTTATGGTATTTTGCAAAGCAGAATTACTGAGCTACCTGCATAACTGCGCTGAAACAGCTCTTTTGTACTTCAGTCCGTGTTCCAGATTTGGGAGGTTTCTTGGTTGTAGGCCCACTCAGTGCAGTTAGCCAGCTAACTCACTTACCCTGCTTTGTGACATACTACCCCCCAGGCGTTTATGCACAGCCATGATACCCCAAGCAGTTGCCTTCTAGAGCCTGCAGAGCTCCTCTGACCAGCACTGCTATAGCAGATACGGGGCAGCATGCTTGGCAATGGGTGGCATATGTGGGTCAGCAACTGGAACCGAGATTAGCGTGATCCCTCTGACCACTCTCTACACCCAAAAGCACCTCATCCAGACCTCCTCTGCGCTCCTGAATCCCTTGAGGAATTCTTTCATCTGTCTTCATTGAAAATCTGTCCTTTTGATCTTCCAATTAAGCTCCTTTTGGCTTCCCTGCTCCTTTTGACATCTGGACGACATTTCAGTCCTTTGACTGACCACAGCAGGCATTGTATATGACCAATTAGGAGTCTGACTCTGGGATTTGTAGTCCTATAGTCATTGTTGACTTGGAACTAAGGCGACCAAGTGATCAGTGTTTTTGTGCAGATAATATTGTTATTGCGTGCCATACATCCTTCACTGCCAGTCTGTTTCATCCTGTTTCATTCACTTTTCATCTCTCCCCTCCTCCTCCTGAAGTCATCTCTTCCCCCCTTTCCCGTGTCATCCTGTTAAGTGTCTTTGTCGTTGTTGCTTTTCATTTCCAAACATGCTTTTCTTCTTCTTCTTCTTCCTCACCATATCATCCTTTTATGTTCTTTCCTGCTTTCTGCTTTTCATTCTGTCGCTTTTCTGTCAACTGACCGGAGTGGCTGTCCTGTCCTTGCCCTGGCAGCTCTCTCTCTCTCTCCCTCTCCCTCTCTCTCCCCCTCTCTCTCTCTGTCTCCTCTCTCTCCCTCTCCCTCTCTCTTCTCTCACCCCTTCTGTCCCCATGTCACTGTCTCTGTCTGTCAGTCTGTCTGTCTATTTCTCTTTCTCTCTCTTGCACTCTTTCTGTCTCCCTTTCACTGTCTCTGTCTGTCTGTCTATCTCTTTCTCTCGCCCCACCCACTCTCTCTCTCGCACTCCTCCTCTTTCTCTCTCTGTCTCCCTCACCCTCACCCTCTCCCTCTCTCTCCTTCTTTATCTCTCTCTCTGTCTCCCTTTCTCTCTCTCTCTCTTTCTCTCTCCATCTCTCTCGCTCTCTCTCTGTCTCCCTCTCCCTCTATCTCTCTCTGTCTCCCTCTCTTTCTTTCTCTATCTCTCTCTGTCTCCCTCACCCTCTCCCTCTCTCCTTCTTTATCTCTCTCTCTGTCTCCCTTTCTCTCTCTCTCTCTCTTTCTCTCTCCCTCTCTCTCGCTCTCTCTCTGTCTCCCTCTCCCTCTCCCTCTATCTCTCTCTGTCTCCCTCTCTTTCTTTCTCTCTCTCTCTCTGTCTCCTCTCTCTCTCTCCCCCCACCCCCCCTCTCTCTCTCTTTCTCTCTCTCTCCCCCCACCCCCCCCTCTCTCTCTCTCTCTCTCTCTCCTCACACGCCTCTCGCCTCTCTTATCCCCAGACCTCAGGCCACAGGGACTATGACGTCCAGTACGCAGAGCTGGACACGTCTGCTTTGGCCTCCTCGCCCAGCCCGCGAAGCTCCATACAGGCCGACGGAGACCTTGTCGAGTATGCAACCATCCAGACTAGCTCTCACTAGCGCATGCCAATGTAGGCCTCCCCCTCAAACACTGGCCTCAAGGTATACACACTGCTGCACCGCTGTCTCTACCCACAACCCCCCTCTCTCTTTCTCTGTCTGTTTACGTGTTCTCACAAGGCACCTCCTGTCTACCTGTGTTCAAGGTGTATCCCACAAATTCTGTTTGTTGTTTTGTGGTTTGCCTGCTTGACTACTTTCCAGTTCCTAAGTATGGTGATAATAATGATAATGGTTATGTAGTAATTAGTCTAATTACTATAATTTGTATGTATATAAAATATGCTGTATATGAATCCCATTGCCTCAACATTGCTATTTATTAAACCTGAGACCTGTGGACCTGAAATCCATATCAATAAAGATTAAATTTAATTACACAATTATGTGTGTAATTAAAATTATAATTAAAATATAAAAAACTCCAAATCAATGACAATCAATTAACATGAACAATGATTGGCAATGGTCACTTTTTTAACTCAAACCCAAATAATAATTTCTTAAGGTGTACAATCACAAATATGTATGGTATTCGAAACACAATTACTACTGGTAATTGAGTGCTTAAATGTAGAATGTTAAAAAATTCTGAAGTTATAATGTAGTCAAGCTGCAGTCAAGCCCTCCCTTGTGCCCTGCTACTTTCTCCCATGCCCTTCCTCTGCCCAGAAACCCCAAAAGCCCCAACCCCCACTTCTCCATCCTAGCATGGCACGTGACAAGTGGCAGGAAAACATTATTACTGCAGTCAGATGTGCATGATCTATGAATGACAGCGTTGTGTAGTGGTAAACAGCAAGCTGTGGCAACAGCAAGCTGGAGCCATGTTTTTTGCATGATTGTGTTCTTGAAGTCTGTTGCTTTTGTTTTGTCTGAATTTGTATGGGGTGAAAATGCTAGACTATGAAAATAGGTCCTCTAAAATTCCTCTGATATCTACCATAACAAATAACCAGGAGCCTGTTCCACAAAGCATGAATTCTGAGTTAGTTGGATAACTGCGCAAAGCTAAGCCCAGAACCGCTATTTTTACTGCAGCCAATGTTCCTGATTTGGATGGGCCTGGGTTTATCCGGCTAACTCAGTAATCCTGCTTTGTGGAAAAGGCCCATACTAGATGGATGTAACAGTACGACTAGTAAAATTGTCAGTGTTAATGAATTCAGTTTTTTTTTATCGTTATGGTATGGATATCCAAAATTAAATTCAACAAGAAATGGAGCCCAATATTTTGTGCAAACTGAAGATCAGTACAATACATTACAAAAAAACAACAGTGCCAGAAATGAAGTGGAAACAGTGGTTTTCACTTTGGGCAGAAAGTAGTTCTTCATCTGGGAACAACTTGTGAAATGGCTCAGGTTCATTTTGCCCGTGACGTTTTGGGATCGGGATTTGAGTGCTCACGTGTGGCCCAGATGTTTGGGCAGAACAAATGCAGAACTCAGCAGAATGCGTTTCCCTCGGTTAGTCGGAGCAAAACCGTGCAGAAGGACAACCTGTGCGAGATGAATTGCTGCCATCAACTCCAATCAGATTCTCTGCCATCATTTGGACCCTTTTTTCAGGGATCAGCAAAGACTAGAAGTGAGAAAACACAGCAGGGAAAAAGTTATTGTACAGAATATCTTTTACCAAAATGATAACATAATGATAATACAAATATGAATTGTTAATAAAAGCAAAGGAGCCCATTGGGTCAGCACCCAACCTCCCCTTTCGGTGTGGAGTTGGCATGTTCTCCCCAAGTGTCCTCCGGGTACCCACAGTCCAAAGACAAGCTGGTTCGGTTAATTGAAGTTAAATGTAGGTATGAGTGTGTGAGCCAATGGTGTGTGAGTCCTGCGAAGGATTGGTCACCTCTCCAGGGTGTATTCCTGCCCCTTGCCAAATGCATGCTGGGATAGGCTCCAGCACCTCTTGTGACCCCGACCAGGAATAAGCAGATTAGATAATTGATGGATGGATGGATGGATGCATGTATGCTGTACCTCTTTAGGGAATCTAGCACATTTCTCATTCTTCAACACAAGACAGAACAATAAGCTACATATTTAGCCTTATTCATAGAGCAAGAGCAATTAGATCCATTTGATATTTCTCCTGTGGTGAATACATATCATTATTTTCTTCAAGTTGAAGTGCTCTTTTGGACATATGTTAAAGCACGCAATTAAACGGCCCTACAGCATCTTCAGTGGCTGGATCTCTTCAAACATGATAGAGAGAAGTATTTCAGGCCTTTAGGTATTAATGTCAGTGTATGCAACCATTGCATTGATCATGAAAACATTGGATTTGCTTACTCCTGCTGTACCACACTTTCACAGAGTGAAATCAAGTCATTCAAGTTATTAAATGTATGCATATCTCTTAATAGACAGGAATAATCGTGAAAAGAATCAAACCAAACAGTTTCTTGTGCCACCTCCAAACACGTATTGACTTTAATAGAAAATGTCAAATTATTTTCAAATCCAGGTTAAATGTACGATTGTAAATGTAAGATACACGGCTGATAGTTCTCAGAAAGGTCCCCGCATGCCCTTTAGAAGGTTCAATATAAAAGAGATTAGCGTTAGACCTACACCTGTACATATGGAGCTTGTTAGAATATGTCAAAGATGGTGCTGAGGTGAAAGACAATGAATAATTCTGTTTTTGCTGTCTGGCGCAGAATATTTTTGTTTTGAGTGGAATCATAAGTCATAACATACGCTTCCTGATGGAATATGGAATTTGACTCAAAGTGTGTTTAAAACTAATTTGCTCCACATTATAGACATTATAGACTAATGTTTTGATCCTCTTCTAATCTATCATATCCTGCTGGACTGCTGCGTGTTTCCAAATAAATAATAAATAGCCTTTTTAAGTCATTAAGAATCTGAAAAGTCCTTTGATGAAGGAGTTTAAATAAGAATATAATGTAATATTCATTCATCAAGATAAGAAAATAAAATATATCTGAATGAGCTAATTACCAGCTGTTATGTAGTGTATCTTAAGTTTGATGTGTTTTATCTACAGTTCAACATGCAGCCTGTACTCATTCAGATGCAATTCTAGATCATTCTATCTTTGGCATGCAAATAGTGTTTCCCTTCATAGGACCTTGTCATCAAGTGAGAAGCCTTCCTTTTGATTCATTAGCATATTAATCTAATTTCTCCATTAATGATTCATTTTGAATGCAGTGCTGTGGCCGCATTAAGCTCTAAATTGGATTTTTACAAGAATATAAGGAGTCACATGAAAGAGTGACAGGGATCTTAACATATTTAACAAGCATTTTGATTAATGCAAATTCAGGCTTTGTGTCTAAATGTGTAATCTACTGTTAAGAAGCTCACACTTGTTTAAATGCGTCGTTTAAAAATAAGGACAAAGTTCATTGCATTTCATTTGGAGTCCAAGGTTGAACACCCCCAGTTTGAGAAAATGAAATGATCCTTCCCCTTACTGTAGCATTCCCTTCAGTCAGTTTGAGTAGCATATTTAAGCTGTTCTATCAAAGTCATATTGACCCAAAAACGTATTTTGAGTTTTAGAAACTACTCGAAAGAGGAGAATATAAGCAGTCAAACGATACCAAAGTTATCTCTCTACTGCAGATAGTGTCCTGCTTCATTTTGAGTGCCACCAAATCAACAGCTTCATAACATTGGTGCTGCTTTCATTTATATTTAGTTTAAAAACAATATTTTTACTCTTTATTTGGCATTAAGACATACATATTATGAAAGCCAAGATATCATTCCACAAAATTAAGATGAAAGCCTAAAACAGGCAAAATATTATTGTATTTACATGAACATCGATTTATGTGAAATTGGCTGTCGCGTCTTCCGACTGACTGTGATAGGCTGGGTCTCATATTGACTCAGCAGTATGTGTTGATGAACTAGCAGCTCTTTTAAACAGCCCTAAACCGTAAAATAAGACTTTAAGCTCCATGACTCCCTTTATTTATAAATAAATCAGAGGCACAGACGACATAGGCCATGCAGTAAGTCTCCCCATCGGTAATGTTGTCATGTACAAATAATATTCCTGTTATTAAGTGTCTGGAAGTCTATGACGGCCACAAATGTAAGTAACAGCCTCCACCACTCATCCTGATACGGTGTGTGAAAATCGAAAGGTCGGTGCTTTTTGTGACATACTGATTATGTCCATTGATTTTAGGGTTTTGCCAAGGTGTCTGTACTTTGTGGAGTTCAGGCCGGTGCTCTAGCTGTGTTCTAGCCTGGGCTTTTACTTTTTGCTCGCCCAATATGAATAAAATGGCGTGGAAAAAGCTTAAAATAGCTGCTTATGTCTGTATCATAATGGACTTCCTGTCTGCTGTGTGTTAGTCAGTGTTTTTTGTTGAAAGGCAATTTTTCCACAAGAAAAAGCTTCCATAAGAGCTGTTTGTGTTAAAGGTGCACATCCTGTGTCAACCACCTGGTGTTTGTGCACCTTTGTCCATTTGTCCTTATTGACTAGCCATTTGTATGTGTATATGCATGTGTGCGCGCATTTTAAAAGAAATGCACATGAGCATTGCTATGCTACGGGCTACGTGTAGTCCCCACTTTCACTAAAATTTGTGACCTTGGCATTATAAGGTTCTACCTGCATTCTGAGTAGTAGTTTTCTCAACCGAAAACGGCTGAACTGAATTGCAGGGGAATTCTTCATTGATAGAAATGACACCCTAAAAGTATGCTAAATATACAATATCCAAAAACTTTCAAATTGCTCAATAAACAACATATATACAACCCCCTTTTTTATGTCAGTTAAAACCTTATAATTCTAAGGTCTTGAAATGAGAGTATTACTTTCTTCCTTACTCACTCATTATGATTTATTCCTATAACTTATAACTTTGTACTCTGTTATGTAAAGCACTGTTTCTGCTCTTTGTGCTGTAGTACAATAGCTCTTTCCCTTTACAGTTTTGTTATTAAAAGTAAAGGGTTTTTTGGGTTATGCAGATTTATCAGAAATGCCGCAAGGCACTTGGCTTCAATCTGTCAAATGTTTATCTGTAACTCTTTAACTGGTGGAGCAATCAAACAATGTAACTTCTTTTCACATCAAAGGTATGAAAAAGTGTATTAGTGCATTTGCGCAAATAAATCAATAAAAAACTGCTTTTGGAGGCAAAAATAAAGTTGACCTCTTGGTTGAGCTGCCAGCTAAAGGGATTTAGTGAAGGCATGGGAAGCAGAACTTGCTGAGTTGTGTATTGTTGACCTGAAAACTGTTTTAAACTCAAATGTGTGGGTCTTCTAAGTGACATTGATGCATATTAGCCTCACACTGACACCAAATTAGTTGCAAATATAACAAAGTGACTAAGACACATCTTGCATCATTCATTACATTATTACATTATTGGCATTTGGCAGACGCTCTTATCCAGAGCGACGTACAGTTGATTAGACTAAGCAGGAGACAATTCTCCCCTGGAGCAATGCAGGATTAAGGGCCTTGCTCAAGGGCTACACCGGGTCATTTACCTTAACCACTATGCTACAGGCCGCCCCATTCATAGGATGTGCATTCTTTGATGTTGAAAGATGCACATTCCTGTTCGCCTTCGTGTCGGTGTTAGATAGTAGTTATAGGATCGTCAATAGTATGTAGCCAGATTATTTGATACAGCAAAACTATTCACTCCTCTTCTCTGATTATCCATCAACACTCACTCAGGCTGGCTTTTCTTCATGACTGGAATATCTGCTGTTTTTTTTTTTTTTAAACTTAATTTCATCCGGTCAGTTTTTGAATTGCATTTATTTGCCTCCTTGGTGTGGATAGCTGATGTTATACATCTTTCTGAGGGACCCTGTCCGTCTCACAAAGCCTCTAGTGGGCAAATACTATACTGACACAAATTATGGCGAGACTGCTTCAAGAAATTGTTTAATACTTTTACAAATTTTCTCAGTGCCCTGTCTTGTGTTGTTGTTTGTTGTTTTTTTATCTGTAAAAAATTATTGGGAACATTTATCAGCTTGATCATAAGTGGTAATGACATGATGTGACCAGTAGTGAAAATTGTTTTCTTTGCATGGATGTTATTGTTTTACAGTGGGGTGCTAAAATTTGGGCAATGCTGTTTTAAATGTCTGTTAGAATTAATTTTTATGTGATCAAAAGCAAACCTGAAATCTAAATGGTACAGAGGTAAACATGACTGTCCTGTCTGGTGTCATCAACCATCCATCTAAACAGTTCATCTTGGTTCATTTCCATCAAGAAGGAGAAGGCTACAAGAACTCTCTAAGTTTCAAACTACCTATTTCCACTGCCAGTACCTTATTAGAAAATGGAAAACAAATGGAACAGTTCCTCGAGGCAAGGTCTGAAAGACCAAGAAAGATTTCAGATAGAATCGGTGACCTGGTGAGAAATGCCCAGAAGAACCCACACATTACTGCAAAAGAGCTGCAAAAAAGAGCAGCAAACACAGGAGTTCCCAAAAAGAACAACCTCAATACAAAAGCAAGCGTCTGAAGTATGCAAAAGAAAACATTGAGAAGCCTGAAGCCTTTTGGAACAATGTGCTTTGGACTGACAAAACCATTGAACTTTTTGGCCAGCACCAAAGAAGGTATGTTTGGAGAAAAAAGGGTGAAGCCTTTGTAGAGAAGAACACCTTGCCATCTGTGAAGTATGGAGGTGGATCCATTATGCATTGGGGTTGTGTGGCAGCTGGGGGCACAGGAAATATTGTGCGAGTGGAAGGAAGAATGGATTCCACCAAATATCAAGATATTCAAGAGGATAATGTTCAAAGGTCAGTCCAGAGATTGAAGTTGAAGAGAGGTTGGGTACTCAAGCAAGACAATGATCCAAAGGATATCTGAAAATTAACCATGAAGTACCTCCAGGAAAGACAGATATGGAATGGCCACCACAGTCTCCAGACTTGAATATTATTGAAAATCTGTGGAGAGATCTCAAGCATGCCGTACATGCAAGGAAGCTGAAGAATATTTCTGAGCGAGAGGTGTTCTGCCAGGAAGAATGGGGAAAAATTCCAAAAGCGATAATTTAAAGACTAGGTAGCTACTGGTAGCGTTAACTGACAGGGTTCAAACATTTTTGCACAGGGCTTTTTTTATTATTATTATTTTGAAAAATATAAATAAAATTAATACTGGAGAATGAAATACTGCTGTACAGTACATGTTCAAGCAGATCATAACATTCCCAACCGTAAGATACATTAGACTGCTCTATTTTGAATTGGTACATATTGGAAGGTGTAATGGCTATTACTTGTTTAACACAAATCCTTTCTTCATTTTTGTTTTATGCAGATATTACAATTTGTGCCAGTACTGTACAAAGGAAGTATTGATGCACACAGCTAAAACTATAATGGATAAATGCCGTCATTCTTCTTTGACACCCAGCACCCACACAAATTAACTCACTACAATGTCGGCATAGAAAGTGCAAATTCTTTTAATTATTTGAAAGGCGTTTGCAATTTTGGAATCCACCAAGGTCTAAAGACAAATATATTTATATTGCTTAATGCAATAAGAGCTGCCTTTGCAATTAGGCAGTATTGTACAACCAACATGCCGGAGCTTTCTGTAAAGCTATGTTGTACAATGCTGATTTTAATTGTGGAGGAGACTCTTAAAAAAAGCTTCACAGACAAGAATTGAAAATATCAGTAATAACCGTAGACTGAGCATCAAGGGATCCCTTATCTTTTTGATAGAGTTTGAGTGAGTGCTTAAAGTCCTAATAGTGTGGCTGGAATGATTTTAAAAATAATTAGAATAAGAATAATTTATACAGTGCCTTTTCGTGAATCTGAAAGCAGTTTTTTTTAGGGGCAAACTCCCACCATCACTGATGGTGTACCATTGATGAACAGCAGCTGTTATGCATAACAGCATTCAGACAAATCATTCACTGTCCTCCCACATCAGTGCCTTTCTGACAGATCTTCTCTGTCTGCTCTCTCACTTGCTCTTCCCCCCTTCCTCTGTAATAAACTAATTCACTCATCATGTTCGAGCAGGGCTGCCCAACCCTGCTCTAAATCCCAGCTATGCCAGCTTGAACAGCTTAAGAATTGAGCTGGTTATGTTGGTGATAAGCTGGTCAACCAGTTAGCGCTGGTAGCTTATCTGGTCAACCAGCTACCAGCTGTTTAAAAACCTACCTTGAGCTGGTTGAATTATGCCAAGCTGGGAGCTGGTCTGAACTGGTCAACCAGCTAAACCATGTCAAGTTTGGAGCTGGTCTGAACTGGTCAGCCAGCTGCCAGCTGTTTGAAAACCAGCACGGTACCCTTTTCCTTTTTCAGCGGCGTACCCTATTCCAGGAGATTACATTACATTATTGGCATTTGGCAGACCCAGAGCAACGTACATTTGATTAGACTAAGCAGGAGACAATCCTCCTGGAGCAACGCAGGGTTAAGGGCTCAAGGGCCCAACAGCTGCGTGGATCTTATTGTGGCTACCCCGGGATTAGAACCACCGACCTTGCGTGTCCCAGTCATTTACCTTAACCACTACGCCGCCCTGAAGATCTACTATCCTGTAGGTTTTCACCCAAATAGTTTCACAAACAAAGTATAACTCATACATCTTACTGAGCTGCAAATGAATAGAATCGAGTGTCAAAATAGGGTTAAAATGAAAACCTATAGCAACAGGGTTGGACAGCCTTGTGTTAGAGCTTTAAAAACATGTGGACTGCAAACAGCTCATCTGCATTGCGATCAGTACTAAAGTCCTCTTGTCAAGACCTACTTGCATGCCTTCAATATAGTTTGACCACAACAGAAATGCTGGAAGTCACAAACATTTATTATAGCATTCACAAACTGCCCTGTCTTCTCTCGCAACAGACTCTTTTTGCCTGGAGGAGACTTTATTAAACCTAATGGGAAGAGTCGTCCATTGAAGGCAACTCTCGTGGAAATGAGTCATAGATACATGCTCATTCAATTATGACACTTGTTTTCAAGAATGTTTGGTGAAATATAAAACAGTCAGAAGTAAAAACGTCTTAAATGACTTCCAGCGGTATCCCGTTTTGCCCCTGTTTTTTTTCAGTCAAAAGACAATACAATACATTTTGTACAGTATATCAATATTCACTGACTCTTCATAGACCATAGGAGACCGATGCCCAGGGCAAGAACTGGATGTAGTGTTACTGTAGTGTAATTGCATTCAAAGTTAAAATCATTTGATGTTAAAGGTGGCTTGCAGGAGTAGGTCCGTAAAACGGGAAAGGATCAGGCAAGGCAGAGTCTCGGTGGTTAGGTTTGAACATCCAGGTCAACTTTCCTCTCTTTCTGGCAACTCACAATCAGCCGAGGATTGGTGCCCCTCTTAGTACAGCCTCTCTACAGTAGAGGAGATTAACCTTTTGCATATCTTGAGGTCAGCTTGAAGTAAGTGAAAAGTATAGAGGCTTAGATTATGCTATTTTTTTTTTTTTTTTTTTTTTACTCAGCTGCTAGGTTTAAGCCAGTGCAGCTGGAGTTAGGTATATTGCAGTTTGTGAATTTGCTAGCATGGACAGACTTTAGCTCCCATTGAAGAAAGAGCATTTCGGTTTTAATGTTACCACTGTATACAATAAGTGGGAGCTGTTCTTAATGGGATTCATAACAGTGTTACATTTGCAGCCTCTTCTGTGACTTCCTTCTTCAACTGAGAGGCTGTTGTTCTGCCATCTTACAGATAGAGATAATAGCACTGTAATTTAGTCTATTGAACCAGTTAAGTGAAATATTTAATTTACTGTGTCAGACTCTTCCTGACCCTGCAATAGGTTGCCGTCTGGAAATGCTGAGAAAAACACCTCACAACCACACTTCATTCATTATCAAGAATCTCAGAATCTGCATGGCTCATCTATAAAACAAGACCTTGGATTGCTCTACCATGTCACAACTTTTCATAATTTATATTTTCCCTCAAACTCCTCTTCCTCTGGATGAGGTCACACCTTCATCTCAGTGGAAGTTCCTGTCGGCTGTGCATTTGGGCAGCAACACATGCCCGATATTAAGAAATAACACAGTGTGTGTGAGAGAGAGAAAGAGAGAGATAGAGAAAGACAGAGAAAATGAGAGAGAGCAAGACAGAAAGACAGAGAGAGAGAAAGAGAAAGAGAGAGGCAGGTCGAGAGAAAGACAGAAGGTAGGATAGAAAGATAGAGAAATAGAAAGGACAGATAGGAGAAAGAGAGAAAGGGGAGAGAGAGAGCAAGAGGGGTGTTAGCCGATTAATCCTTCACAGCAATTATTCAGCAGGCTCATATCCGATGACATTTTCCATGCATTGCGGAAGTATACTTGACGTGAGTGTGGAGTTTGCATGTTCTCCCCGTATTCATGTGGGTTTCCTCCGGGTACTCCGGTTCCCTCTCACAGTCCAAAGACATGCAGGTTAGGCTGATTGGATGGTGAATGGTGTGTGTGCCCTGTGATGGACTGGTGACCTGTCCAGGGTGTATTCCTGCCTTTTGCCCAATGTATGCTGGGATAGGCTCCAGCCCCCCTGCGACTCTGTTCGGGATAAGCGGGTTAAGATAATGGATGGATATTTGCGGAATGACATTCTGACTTAAGTATGTCAAAACATTACTTTGATAATGATCATTCTGAATATGTATCTGGCAGTTTGAAGCCCATCCCCGTTCATTTCTGTGGGTTGAGTTCTGCTTATTTTTCCAGAATTGATGACGGCAGTACCCTGTTAGTTTGCCGTCTCACTCCTGTATTTTATCTGACATACCGTCTGTTTTCACTTCCATTTCCAGGTTCAGGGAAAGACCCAATACTTGGGCTTAGGCTGCCTTTGAGCTGCCTGTTCTATGTAGGCGCAAGCACAGTACATCTGATGTGGGTGGTTCCACTGAATGGGGGGAATGATAATATGGCATATAATGAAGAGGAAAAACTGTATGGAGTACGTGGTGAAACTAATGCGATGAAACTTGTTTCCTCCAATATGAGATTCCTTTTGAATTTCACCAGGAATCAGTTGCGTTTCATCTGTCTGTGGGGAATTTTATATTAATTTACTAGTTTAATGATATTGCATCATTGGGGTATGTTATATTGTATCCTCCCCTGTAATGCTGAGTGGGGTGATCCATAGGAGGAAGCGTGGTTCATATAGCCATGATGTATTCAGTATGGGGTGTGGGTAAGTGGAGTCTTTGTGAACAACTATGCTAATGCTAATTGCTAATTGCAGTAGCTGAAGGAAGTAGTGTACATACTGTATATAATAGCATTGTTACTGGACTGGGTTGGGAATTTTACACATTTAGCACGTTATCACCCTGCACTGTAAATAATAAACACCCTTGCACTGGATGCTATTGCATCTTTGTCATCATTGTGGAACCCTGGATTGTGACCCTGGACCCTCACCCCAAGACAGGGTGTGACAAGCAAGAAAGCACACAACGTCAAATTAATCACGTGACATTCTAGTCCAAGTTGACGACAATTTTCTGTACTTGAAATGCGTTCGACAGTTGCAGCAGAAACAAATGAAAATCGGTTCATCGATGTATTATTTAACTTTGATATTATGGTATTGGCGGCACGGATGGTGCAGTGGGTAGCACTGCTGCCTCACAGCAAGGAGGTCCTGGGTTCGAATCCCCGTCGGCCGGGGCCTCTCTGTGCGGAGTTTGCATGTTCTCCCCGTGTCTGCGTGGGTTTCCTCCGGGTACTCCGGTTTCCTCCCACAGTCCAAAGACATGCACGTTAGGCTGATTGGAGAGTCTAAATTGCCCGTAGGTATGAGTGTGTGAGTGAATGGTGTGTGTGCCCTGCGATAGACTGGCGACCTGTCCAGGGTGTATTCCTGCCTTTCGCCCAATGTATGCTGGGATAGGCTCCAGCCCCCTGCGACCCTGATCAGGATAAGCGGGTTCAGATAATGGATGGATGGATGGATTATGGTATTGATCGATTATGCATATGAATTTGCAAACATTATGAAAAATGAGGTGACAGTGCAGTTCTTATTCCTAGGCCGGTAAAACCTGCAGTCTCCAGAAGGTGAGAAACCGGCAACAGAGCACTGTGTCTTCATAAAAAAAGTGCCAACGGGCTTTAGCGAACGGACCGTGGAAGAAAAATCTCCAGCCTTTGGTGCGGCTCCAATATATTCAAAACCAATACCTCAGGTATTATCAGCCTGAGGGATCTAATTCCTTTTATTTGGCTGGCTGTTTTCACAGCAGAAATTTTTCTGTACACTTGAGCAATTTCCACTTCCATTAACTGCTTTTTTGTTTCTGCTCTTACCCAATGAATGCCAAGTCATGGATTCAGGCTTAGCTAGAAGGACAATATATATAGTTCAATAGAATTCAAAACAAAACAAAAACAACAGAAAAGGTTTTGTTTTTTAGCTGTATTTCAGTTCACTGGTGCTTATATGCAGGGTTTGGCTCTTATAATGTAATGCAGGGGCGTATTATTGAAATCTACACATTATTTTCTGGCCATTATCCTATCAAAAAGTCAAATAATCATAATTTCTCCTTCTCTTGATCCATTAATGTACGTGCCATTGCTGTCATAGTTCTGTTAATGGACAATAATAGACAAGAAAGTGTCCACAAACTAGCACACACTCAGTCACACTTACTTTACACCAGCAAGCAGGCCAGTACTGTAAGTAAAACAGAAAAACATTTTTTAATTGTGTAATAAGCCCTTCAGAGAGAGAGAGAGACAATGAAGGCCCATTGTGGCCAAAATGCTGCTGTCTTTCTTGTCTTACATATTTTTGAGAGGTATAGTTGGAGTAGAATGTGTTGCTTTATTTTTACAGCTAAAAACATTTCTGTGCATCTGAGTGAAATCGAATGCTACATGTACATTGTTACAATGATTACTTTTCTAACCTCCAGTCAGAACTGCTTCATATTGCTGCTGCTCAAACTATGTCAGGTCATGTCAGTGAGTGCCATAAGTTTGTTTTTCTATGAACTACTAATGAAATGGACTACTGTTGAAAGTTCCGGAAAGGTTTTTTGCTGAATGGAAAGGCCAGTTAATGGACAGCCTGATGTGATTTTTGTCAAGGGCCTTCTAGCCCAACCGGATGAAAATGTCAAATGTGTGTTCACATTTCCCCCGCTTTTCTCTCTCTTTCTCTTACTCTCCCTCCTTTGCGCCTTCGACAGAGCCCCGGGAGGCGATACGAAGAGCTACCAAACACAGCCGACTACGTGAGCTACCGCCTCGCCTGCAACAAAGAGGACTGCCTGGAGCCCCATTCCCCGCCTCTGCAGTCCCCCCTCACCTACCTGCCCCAGCAACCCTACGCACAGCCCCCCTCCAACAGCCCTGTGTTTCGGCACCCTCCCCCCGGTGCCCTCGCCTCCTACACCTTCCCCAAGGAGCAGTACGTGTAGTGTCACAGCGCCTGGCACCCTTGGGAGGAACATATGCAGTCAGGAGAGGAACACGGGAGAGGGTGGGAAGAAAGACGGAAAGACAGCCAGGGATTCTCGCCGCCGTTAGGCTCGGCTGATTCCGCCCGGCGACAGATGTGTCAGTTTGTGGAACCTGCTCACCCCCCCCCCACCCCCCCTCCCCTCCCTCCCCTATCCACCATCAACCTCCCCCTCCCCTGCTGTGCGCCGTTGTACACGGCATGTTTCATATTCACTTGTGCTGTTGTTACTGTATGTATACACCTGTGGCATTCTCTTTTCTGCTTTCCCTCCGACAAAATATTCCAGTGCATTCTCAATTTTCTTCTGATTATTACACTATTTGTACGTTTTATTTTTGTCGGTTTTCATTTGCTGGCCTGCTTGTGGGTGTACATGTGACTGAGTGTGTGCTTCTGCAGGTTTTTGGACACTTTCACTCCCATTATTGTCAGAACTATGATGGTAATGGCACTCTACCTGTTATTACGGCGCAACCAGAGAACTCTAATAGTCCTTTATCCATTTATGTCTCGATTCACTCGCAAATCACAATATTGCACTAATAAAATAATCAATTCCTACTCTGTAAATTGATTTTTAGCACATAAAAAAAAAAAAAAATCAACCATTTGATTACATTTTCAAATACATGCTATTATGCTCCCCTTTTCATATATATCTTCTAGTTAATGGATAGATGGTTTTTTCCTCGGTGATGGCTGTATTCCTGCACTATTTAGGGATCTTCCATGAGCACATTGGAAAGAAATCAATTGTACAAAAACATACCCCTGTTCCCAACTGCATCAGTGAGTTTGAAAGTTGAATTTGATGAGGTGTGGGTGTAAAATGAGTAGAAAATAAGTAGAATTCTTGCTGTGAAAATTTATTCATCATCTGGTCATGGATATATATGCAAAGTTGTTGCTATGTGTCTGGGACAAATGAATACAATGGAACTGATAGGTAAAATATTTGCATTTGTATATTTTTTATTATGCATTTTTACACTTTGAGTCAAATATTGATATGAGAATTAGACTGTTATGTGTCGTTGCGGTGTTATTATTTATTTATTTATTTATTAGAAAAGATTGTGTAAATCGTCTCATATTTTTTACAGAGAAAATCTGAATATAATAATTTGAAGTGTGCTGCAATTTTACTGTTGTCATTTCAACAGAATTAATATTCCTTAAACTTTGTACGAATATAACAGTACCAGAATCATCAATCATTTTTGCTCTGATGATTGAGTGAAGAGAAAGCATGTCATGCTACCTTTAAAATATTAAGCATTGCATGTGCTTACAAAGCGTCGATAAAGATGTTATGACATGTTAATGAAGGTGTTATTACAGATGCATACAAGATGAAGGAATCTATACCGCATGGTGATGGTGATGATGATGATGATGATGATGATGATGATTGTTATTATTACATGGCTTATAGATGTAGGACATGTTTACATTGTTTTTGCCATGTAGAGATGCAAATGTAGTCCCTGAGATCTGAAATGTAAATGAGTGAGTTTCTGTGGTCTTCAGCAGTGCAGAAGATAAAAGCAATCAGGAATTGCTATTGTTGTGTTGGGGAATAATTTGTGACGATGTTCTTTGTGACGACAGTCTCGCAAAAAATATTCTTAAATCCAGGTACACATCTCAAGAGACACAATGACTATTGTATTATTATTAGTTGTAGTAATATTATTGTTATTATTATTATTATTATTATTATTATTATTATTATTATTATTATTATTATTATTAGAATGCTACAAATTTTATTTGTCTCCAACTATTACTTTCATTTGACTTTATAATTTTTTTTTCATATAGTGAAATGGCTTTGAATGTTGTCTTGTGTTGAACACCACAGATGAATTTCCACATTTTGTTTCATTTTTTAAATTGTTTTTATTCTACACAAGCCTTTGTATTATTGTATGGACATTGGCTTTGTATGTGTGTTGCAACACATTTCTTGAGAAAATGCATAATTTGCATTTTTATTTTACATTTTCCATCACACTCAATGTAAATGTAAAATTAGCAACAAAATACATGTACAAAAATGCTGTGAAAATATGTATATTGAAATCTTTAAATTATGTAAATGACTGTTTTAATATTGAAATAAAACCCTTCACTGTAATCACTGTAACTATGCCCTTCTAAAGAACATCTTCTACTAAGGTTAAGTTTCCTTTCAAACAAAAGACAATAGCACAATCATAGTCGTCAATCTATAAACAAACAACTACCATTTACCTATCTTTTTCTAATTCCACTGCTTTTAACAATTTAAATTCTTGTATATCTTATTTCTTTCTGACAAAGTGATATTAATTGTTCGTGTGTGTGATTAGATAATGGGGACTCATGTCACAGCTGTTAGTTAAGGCTTCTGTCAGAGAATAAGCTGACTAGTTCAATACATTGTGATTTGGAGTGGTTAATATTTAAAGATATGATAGCAGGAACTGCAGTGAAGATTATGTGTCTCTTGGGGGCCCCACTGGGAAAATTGTTTGTGTTTTGTCTCTTAGACGCAAAAGTGTTAGAGGTGTCGAACTAGCACGCTTGTTTGTACATAGGAGTGGTCATGTTTCAGTCCTGGAGGGTCACGGTGTCTGTTGAGCCTCGTGTTCCACATCTTATGTGATTCATTTAAGTCATTTGTTCTCTAAAGAGTCCACACACCTTGTTTCCAAGGCCCCAATTGGTTGTTGATTGAAGAGAAACTGCGAAAAAATGTGTGGACACTGCGGTCCTCTGGGACTATGAGTTTCACAGTGTTCTCAAAGAAAGCCAATGTTTTGGCTGGTTAAGCTTAGATAGTGTGATGTCTAAGAGCTGGGGTCTCAGATAAAAGATGGGATTTGAGTCTCTGATCTCTGCCCCTGGTTAAGTTTACTGGTACAATGCCATTACATGTCCATCTGAAAGCATGTACATGTGTCACATATACATTTTGTTTGTATGTTTTTATAACCCCAGAATCTGTTGGCATATTTTAAGGTGATTTTTACTGAAGTTGAGTAGTTCTAACCCATGAAACATAAGTAAAATAATGTGAAAATTATTTGGGAGGTGAAGCTCGATTATTGTTATAAAATCAACCAATATTTTCCCCTCTCTCTGGCAATTAAGTTGCATTGCATACAGATTCTTGACTAAATATTTTATTTTAAAAAGTAGTATCCTTCCATTCTCTTAAGAAAACATCATAAATTGTATAACAAAAGAAACATGAAGTAAAAAAAAACAAAAACAAAAACTTTTGCTCATGCTTGCATGACACATCGTTTTGATGTCCAAGATGCAATCAACCAAGAGCTGTGTTCATGATGCAGATACTACAGCAAACGCTTAGAAAATGTAACATTGATTTTGATATATTATCTTACAATGAGCACATTGAATTGTTATCAATCATCTTCTGCTTTTTAGCATTTTTAAGGTAATTATGGGTCACTGGAGGCTAACAATAGTAATAAAAACATTTATTTTCATCAAACTTTAGTTGACCCCACTTCAAATGTTCATACGAACAGTGAAATTCTGCAATTAGCTGTTTAATGCATCAGACATGGAATAATTAATGATCTTTCACTTCAAGAAGAAAGGGGCCATATTTTTGCCTCCAAAGTTGCCCATCCAATAATGCAAATTAATGAACATATCGGGATAGTAGACCATCCAGAAAATAATGTCTGGAAAAGAAAACTTTTTTATTAAGAGCAATACTTTTTTTTAAATAAGAGCTGTATAAAGTGAATAAACTCCAATACCCTGACAATAAAATATAGCGTGCCTGACATTTTCATTCCTACAATTTCAGAATTTCATGGTAACCGAGGCGCAGTTAATTAAAGCAGAGATGTCCACTCATACACTAACTAGGCCCATCCGTATCCAGCCTTAGCCAGCCATTAGTAGCCTAATTTTACCAGCAGCAGTCTGCTCTCCAGAACTAGCCAGCAATACACATAGTCAAATTATCTCTTAGATTCATACTTGTACAAAGTTAAATCTGAACTAAAAGTATCTTTCTCTCTTTGTTTAACTGGAATTCTACTCTCTACTCTCTTTTAAATATCTTGCCTGTAGTAAGATTGACCTCCATAATGGTATAGAGGAGGAAGTTCTGTATCTAGTCTTTGGGGAAGTAAAAAGGATGTGATAAGCATTATATCACATCAAATGCCATTTTGTTTTTATACTCAACTAACCTTTTAATAAGATTTTATTTATTTATTTATTTATCTATGGACAGTCATGTTTTCAATTATGAGGTAATTTAGAAAGTAAGAATAAACAAAATGAGAGATGCAGTTTCACAAACAAAAATGACCCATTCACTCACTTATGGGAATCAGTGTGGATTTGATTTTCTGTTGAAAAGGGGCACAGCAACTCACCCCTGCCGGGACCTGTCACAGTGTATCATCCCGGCACTGCCGTTTGCAGAGCGAGTCCATTTTTTTTCAAGTGTATCGGTCTGGATTAGCATTGCGCTCAGTCGGAGGTGCTGACACTTTGGAGTTTTCCATGCGACAAGATGTTCCGGAAAGTGCCATTCATTCTAGAGCCAGGAGGATCCACTTCTGCAACATCCCATTGGAACTAAGGCCCTAATAATTATCACATTCCATATCCAGCATTTATATGACATACTATATTCAGCTGTCATGAATGATTAAAGCAGACACTACACAGTATCATCTCTCATCTGTAATGGGGCATTTGCCTGGATGTTTGCTTTTATCCAGAGTAACTTACATTTTTTACATAGGGTACAAAATATTCATACAGCTACATATTCTGTTATTGCACTTGAAGTAGGATCCAACAGGTTGGAATGTTACACTGCCACCTCCAACTTTCCATACCCAACATTCATGTTTGGGTAGTCGGCACATCTTAATACGTTTATTGGTATATTTATTGGTTTATTTATATATATTTATTTGCACATATTCATTTTGAAAAGCTGGTAAATATTTTGATTATAGAAAAGGGAGGGGTACAAGCACAATGCTTTCACAAGCACATATTTTTTTGATTTGGAGTGGCAAAATGGCGCCTTCAACCCATTAAGCCTACGAATCCCACCCAGAGGCATTAGAGTCATTAATATGCCAACACTGATCCAGACCCGTCTCTTTTTACATTACATTACAGTACAGCTATTTAACTCAATGGCTGAACAGCTGTACCTGTCCTATTTATCTTACACTGGGGCTTGAACCAAGAACCTTCCAGAACCCAGTCAAGCACCTTAGCCACTAGGCTAGAGGCTGCCCCCCATCAGTCTGACTGCGCCTGTGTCTTTAAATTATGACCTGGGCTGTTTACTCGAAGATGTGTGAAAGTATCAAAGGTACGTAAAGGTCATTTTGCCCTTTGAGGGCGCTTTTGTGCATCACAGAACAGAATGACAGGGTTTGTGCATCTTATAATAGTATCATTTGGATTATAAAGTTCACGGAGCATTAATTTTCACTCCTAATGAATGTCAGCGCAATTTTCTGTCAGCTTCTCATCCGCTCTCCCTGTGTTTTCTTTTTTTTACGCTCATGTCCAGAAAGTTACTGGGGTGTGTAAAAGATGTTTTCTCATTGATTGCTTATTTGGCATGGCTGATGAATTTTTCCCAGTTTGGGCAATGCTTTCCAGAGTGTGCTAAATTGCACGGAGAGTCAGGAATGCTTCGTTGCCTCTGGAAATTGACACCAATTTAACGGAAATATATCCTGGCGCCGGACTCTGCCACTCTGAGAGATGGGGACTAATGAACACAACATTGCATAGAAACGGTTTGCCCTATTAAAGATTGTGATCTAATTTACATGGTCCTTGACTGTTGGTGGGGTTTTTGTTTTCGGAATAAAATTAATAAATTGCCAGAGGAAAAGCGTGAGCCATCTATACACAGTGTAAAAGCCCAGAGACAAGCCATTTTCACACATACAGTACAGTTTTACCCAGCATTATTTAGCAACTTTACCATTAGGAGGTCATGTTTGATTGAGGGCATTCACGAAGGGTCAGCAGAGAATTCAGCACTACAAAACATTGTTCAATTTCCTGGGTCAAGACCTAATAAAACTTCAGGGACAATTTCATTTCAATGTTAGTACAAACAAAGTTATAACATTACCAGTTCTAGCATGCATTGTGAGGGCATCCATCAATCAAGCTATATTGTTTCTTAGGCTACTGTTAAAATAAAAAAATATATACACACCAAATAGATGATTGTTCAAAATAGAAAACCATTTCTGTAGGTTCCTGTGAGTGTATACACACATTAAAATATTAAATATTAAATATAAAAATGATAATAAGTTATGGTAAATCTTCCAAGTACTAGCTACAGCAGCTTTTCCAGCTAGAAACTCAGAGTTTAGAAATCATACCTTGGCTTGTTCTGAAAACAATTAGGCCAGCTGTTACTGTCATGTGTGAGAGCTATATAACTCATAAATTGTCAGTCAGTCATCAATAATGTCCTTTGAATGGTCTGGTATGGTCTCTTCCATTTTTAGGTACCTGTGATAAATAAGGGGAAATATAAACATTTCTGGTTGTTTTGTTTGAAAATTGAGAGTGCATTCAATCCTATTTGATTTTATTTTCAGCAATGGGGCTGTATAAGGTGGTTAATAATTTTACCATGGGTGCATGTGGGCTTTCAGAGCTTTAATGTAACAACAGGACAATTAAATATTTCCGCAACAAAATTCTAAAACATTTAAAATGGCATTTTTTTTGCTTTTTAAAATTCACATTCTTTTAAGATTTTGAAAGAACCTTGGGCATCTCCTGCAGGCCATGCCCAAGACTGAATTGAAAGAGCCACCCCCCTATGCAGTAATGCAATGTACAGTAAGAAGCTGTTGAACACAAAAGCTAGAGAGAACTGCTTGTGTGGAAGCCATCCATCATCTCCGAGATCAAGACTAAAACCTTCATGCCCATCAGATTTCTTTTTTTCATATTCCTCTCAGAAGGAGAGAGGAGGGTGAGACTGATCCTTCAAGGTCAGTCTCAAATTATTACCTTTTCAAAACAAAAATATATATAAATATACAGTATATGTAGAGCCTAAATGTGGGTCTGAAGCCAAACCAAAATGGTGGTCACTTTTGCCTCAGATCTTAATGGGGTTACTTTAATAAGGAAAGCATCCGGGATATGATTTATTGCTAAATATACCGTAAATATATCAAGATGTGCGCTGGAATAATTCATAAAGCTACACATTGGGTTTGGAGAGATAGATTGCATATTTGGTGTAGGCTTGTGTGTACGGCAGAGCCGGTACATGGAAAGGACAAAGGGACAGAGTTGATGTAGATACATATGTTACCGTGGTGCAGTATACAGTAAATCTATAGATTTCTATCCCACCAGGAGAGTCACAGACTCAATATGCACCACATTACTGTATAACTACATACCTGAGTCAGTTTTATGAGTTTGCGTTCTTATTTGTATGGTCTTACTCTAGGTCCAGTAATTACAGTCAGTATATTTCATTAAAAAGCATTTTAATACATTTTGGTCACACAATGTAGAATTTACTGCAGTGTTTATACATAGTCCCCCCCCCCCCCATTTCAGGGCACCACAACATTTGGGACACAGCACTGCTATATAAATGAAAGTAGTCATGTTGACTTCCTGATGTCTGCGACCTATCAACATCATCAGAGCCTGGATATCTTATTTTCAAGTTGTTGTACAAGCGATACTAAAACTGTTTGCAGTTGAATGGATCTCTATGGGAATTTTGGGCTGGGACTAGATTCAGCTGTACATTATGCTGATACAATATGGAACGCATTTATAGGCTCACTGTATTTTCAATGGTAATTATAAACCTTCAGTAATATATTTAGTGTTCTTTATCTGTTTTTGTTCCACTGATTTATTTTAGATATATTTTTTTCTCCCATTTCTTCCTGTATTCATGTCACCAGTTCTGTCTGGGCCCCATCTGCTGGGCGACAGATCCTGAGTAATTGCTGTGTAATGATCACAGGCTTTTAATTAAGAAAAGGGACTTTGAGGCATGCAAAGAGAATTGACCATCCTCTTCCCCTTCTGTGAAAAAGAAAGATGAAATCAACTCTCCCCCTCTATCACCTCTATCTATTTGCCCTCCCCTTCAGCACCCCCTCTCTCTCTTTTTCTCTCTTTTTCTCTCCATCTCTTTTCTTCTTTTTCTCTCTCTCTCTCTCTCTCTCTCTCTCTTTTTCTCTCTATCTCTTTTTCTCTTTTGCTCTCTCTCTCTCTCTCTCTTTTTCTCTCTATCTCTTTTTCTCTTTTGCTCTCTCTCTCTCTCTCTCTCTCTCTCTCTCTCTCTCTCTCTCTCTCTCTCTCTCTCTCTCTCTCTCTCTCTCTGATGCATGCTCTCCGTATTGTTCACAAGGACAGAACTAATGAAGACATGTTTGTCTAGGGGAAGAAATGAGCACTCATGGTGCCTTTTTTAAATTCCACACGCTCAGCTGCTTGTTCCGCAGACCGGTACGCAATTAATTTCTTTTCAAGTGCAGGTGTTTAGAGCTAATCCACACCCTTTCTTTCATATCACTGATGGTTCTCAGCTCTCCGAAACAGAAACGCAAATAAAGTTGCTAATTTGGTTTATGACAGAGTCGTTTTAACTCCCTCTCAAATTCCCATGGTAGTTAAAGCAAAAAAATATGATTTCGTAAAACAAATAAATGAATACATAATTAGGAAAAGAATGTCAAGCTTGACGACAATAACATGTTTTCATCACCATTTTGAAATATTTTTAGCTTGGTGGGTACTACTGTAAACATAATAGTTTGCAATACTTTCTGACGCTTAATTTTCTATTGTTTTGCCTGAAGATTTGTTTCATCGTGTAGCTGCAAATCGTGTAGGAAATCCATACTGTGATCAAATAGACTTACAACCCACCATTTCACTTGATCTCTGCTTTAATGAATGTTCATAAGTGGAAATTGAAGCTCACAATAGTTAGTTTGTGGGTTTATTTACTGGTTCATGCGTTGACAGAAAAATAAATATGTTGCAGAAAAATAAATAAAATATTTGTACCGACCGGTACAACATGGTGATTTATTGTTTAATCTATTCTCTAATACTAAAATATGAACTGATCTCATAAATATTGAAAGAGTACTTTATATACGTTGCCTGAAAATCAAATGAAATGTGACACAAGATGTACAACTGAAAAATGAAGAAAACACGATTTATAGGGAGATAAATCTGCAGCTAACAGTAATTATCAGTCAAATGGAAAATTACAGGAAGCCATTTTAAGCTGAGATGGTAATTTTATTGTGATGGGTGATAGTGACACTGTGAATTACTGATTCCATTAGGTCTGAACAATGATGAAGAACTTCAGTGGCCTGAGAGAGCTCATTTGAGTAAAAATAGCTTGACTCTGTACATCAGGTCTAGACTGTCTGCCTGTTCAAACACATTTGTGACATTATTCACATCATTTAAATTATCCTCAATTATTAGTGATAATCATATACCAATGTACCAAAGAAAGCATGAAGCTTAACCTGAGCATAAAAGGAAAGAAGCAATGGAAAAACCCTACAAGCAGTTGAGCAGAACAATAAAGGGTTAAGAATGAGGAGATCTCGGAAGAGCTCAATAAACAAAGGGGCTGGTAGACCAGGGAAGACTTTTAGAGTTGACGAACCATAACAAAGAGAAAACCCACCTGTCTGAAAGATCAGAAACACACTCTTAAGGAGACAGACGTGGATGTGTCAGTGATTACTCTCGGCAGAAGACTTCAAAACAGAACTACAGTACAGAGTACATCACTGTAAGATACAAAACACTATTAGCCAAACAAAAACAGGATGGCCAAGTTGCAATTTGCTAAGGAGTACCGGCAGAGCTCTGTAAAAAGGTCTCTTGGGGATAGATTATATTTCATCATGTATATGAATGTGAAATGAGATATGAAATATAATATTTATATTTGCGAAATCTTTTTTTTAAAAGGTGTAATTACCTTCTTGAGCAATTAATTAAAAAACGCTAACCCTAACCATAATATATAAAATTGTGCAGGTCTGCAACAAAATTACAGGAGAATATGGGGGTTTTGTTTTACTTCAAAAACAACATAATTATTTTATAGGTTTAATATATGATAATTGCACCTGCCATTCATCAAAATTCTAGGGAGATTCATTTAATAAACGGAAATTGCTTCAAAAATATTCAAATGTATGATGCAATGATCACTATTGCTTCCATTGACATTTTGGGCTTAGAAGTGTGCTTAGAAGCATGCTTAGTAGAGTTATGTGCCCCTTGTGCAAAAGTATGCAGCAGAGACTTATCAGTGAAATTCCCTCTGTGTTGGCCTACCCTTTGCGTCATTATTGGTTCTATTCCTTTATCTTGTGATCAATTTCCTTTGAAGACACTTAGACAGAAGGTTTCTGAAAGGGTTATTTGGCTTGATTCCATAGGGGAAGTCTTTTTAGTTCTACAGAGCCCTCTGTCATTCATGTGAAGTGTGAAAACTCTCATACAAAGAACCATTTTGACCAACAAAGAACCTGTTAACTAGACAGGTTCTATCACAGGGTTCCTAAAGGAATCTTTTTTTTTTAGTGTATGTCCATTTGCAATATATTCTATATGGATTCTTACCCAGTTATTTAGCTGATGCTTTTATCCAAAGTGACTAACAGTTAATAAGCAGGGGACAATCCCCACTGGAGCAATGTTAATGAGTTAAGGAGCTCAGGGGCCCAAGAGCTGCATGGATCACACACCTTCCGGATCTCAGTCATGTACTTTAGCCGCTAGGCTACTGGCTGCCCCCCAAGACATTACTGCCACCCTTTCAGGAAGTTTCTACATAGTTGCAATACAGGCATCATTAGTTGGAGGACAGAATTTGGGCTTCATTGAGAGCTATTTTAGTAGAGGAATAATTGTTTTCACTTTGTTTCAAGGGCAGATATATCGTTTCTGTTCCGCCTTTCCACTGAAAACATTAGGTGCAGGAGTCTGGATTTAATTAGTATCTACACATTCAAGCAGATGGACCGAGAGGAGTCTGATTTGCTTCAAATGTCTAATAGCTAAATGAACATGCAGGAAATTAAGCCGGAGTTTGTTTGGAACAAAACAGCAATTAACAGAGATCCATCTTTGATGCGGGTTTGATTTATATCATGACATTTTGAGGTGGATTATAATTTCTTGCTTCTTTATGAAACCTACCCCTATCCATAATTATGCTCAGACTGTTGTGAAATTCATTAGGAAATAATACTTTTTTCTATTGTGCAACATGTTTTAATTTATATGAGCTTTGCTTGAGCACTCACAGAATTTCTCTAGAAGCTGCAAAAATGAACATATTTCGCTCCTGGCTCAAAGCCTTATAATTACAGCATTGTGCTTGTTTTGAATGCTCGCTCTATAAATAAGAATATCATTGTGGGAAATTATTAGCATTGATTTACAATGATGAAGATGACTTTAAGGGAATTTCATGCTGTTCACTGAAATAAAATATTAGCCGTTTACCTCATAATTACTGTTTACACATATCCCGAACATTTTACCTTTGAATTAGTTTGTTTCCAGGAAATTAACTGGCAGTTATTTATACACTAATAGCGTGCACTCCAAAATGCTTGGTGTTAAATCAATGTTGACAGAGTACATGCGGAGTGTTCACTAATCGCTTTGTATCCAGCGTGGACTCAAATAAACGTACAGCTCCCTTAAAAAATAGATTTTTGTATCTCGGTGAGGCTCAGATAAAGGATAAATAAATAAAACAAGAGTTGAATTAACAGCGAAGACTTACTGTGTAGTTAAGTGAAAAGTACACACCAAGGACTCTTGAGTGGTGTAAGTATTTAAAGCAGTTTTAAGCCCAATCCTGAATTGATTCTTGACTATGTGGGCGGGACTCCCAGAGGATGGTATGTAATTGGTGTTAGAGCCACCCAGGGAGAAAGACATTCATCGGGCACAGTAACGCCCGGTATCATACAATATTGACTCCAGCATTCTGTTGCATCGCAGCTATGTACCTGCACAGACTACAAATACGTTGCAGTCCTCCAGTTCAGTGTCTGCATTGGCGGTTGCTGCACAGTTGATGAAGCACATTGATGAAAACGTGTATAGTGCTAGTCTGCGCTAGCAGATACTGCCAAAACCCACTTTATTTCACTATGCTATTCATTACAATCAAGACATTATTTATACTGATACTCAAATGTAACTGATGTAAATAATTAATCACAGTGATCAATATCACATTCTGTACCTAAATGTCAATACACATAGTCACATTTGTTTACATTTTTAATGTTCCTAGTTGTCTCTCATGAAGCTCCACCATCAATACCTGTTAGCCCAAGGCCAAGTCCAAGTTCAAGTCATTCGTGTAGGTTTCAAAGAGTGAAAAACCAGGTTCATGATTTTGGAATATGTTTTTCCCGAGATCAAAAACGCTGATCTCCAAACTAGAGTTTCTTTGATAGGCTAGTCCTCTGTTTTATGAACACTGCAATATACTTTACCCTTACAAAGCAATTTTGTTTAAGTGCCTGTGACAAAACTGAGTCAAAATAGCTATTCCCAAGAAAGGGCAAACAAATACTTAACACTTAATTAAACTTTAATGCAGGAACTCTGACTGGGTAGCACCCACAAAATGGCCCCTTCAGGGAAGTTTGAAGCGTAAAATGAGTTCTTCCACCGGGGCTTTGGGAAGATTCCACTCTTCAGCTCCCCAGGATGACTCATCTCCACCCTTCTGTTCCCTTTTCACCCCTCTAACTCTGCGAACCGTCTTTCATTTCATCTGTATGCAAATACGCTAGCTTGGGGGACTACAGCCCGTTGTTCTTCCGAGAGCAGCCTGTCTCGGTGACCCCCTCCGCCGCGTTAGGCCCGGCAGAGACCCCTGGAGCAGCAGGAGCGGGCTGTGCACGGGGCCAGTCAAGCTGGCTCAAATAAAGTGCGATCCGCCAAGCTGCGATGGGGCCTCGCGATTGGAACCGCACACCGCGTGAAGCCACATCAGAAGCTGTCCCTTAGCGCTCCATGCAGTCTAGTGAAATACAGCACAATATGCAGGAAGCAAAATATTACTTGAAATGTGGGAGAAACTGAAACTTTTTGACTTTTTGGCACCTTTATTGCTGGGCGTGCGCTTAAATGAACAACTGCAAATCATCCGTTGTTTTATTTTTTTCACTTTGTGGGCAAGAGCTGTGTTGGTTTATGATTTATCATTGATATACTGGAATTAATGTTGTGGCACTGAAGGAAAATGTTTTAACTCTACACACTAATGAATGAATCACAAGCTTTCGTGGGATGAATGACCTTCTCTTGTCATCAGCTATTCAAGTGTGTGGGTAGTACAACCTACCAAGGATAAGTTCTAGAAGAGATTGTGTTCCTCAAATATCGAAAGAAGTTATAATAAAAAGTTGCTTTTCAAAAGTAAGTGGCTGAATTAAATAAACAGTTGACTTCAAAGATAGCATATTAAATAAAAGTAAATGAACTCAAAGCAAATAAAACACAATCCATTGGCTATCACAGTTCTGATGCATGTTGTGATTGGATGCATTAACTTACATTACATTACTGGCATTTGGGAAACGTACAGTTGATTAGACTAAGCAGGAGACAATCCTCCCCTGGAGCAATGCAGGGTTAAGGGCCTTGCTCAAGGGCCCAACAGCTGTACGGATCTTATTGTGGCTACACCGGGGATCGAACCACCGACAGCACTGTAGGCCTGGAAAAGCAGAGGATGTCTGCGGCCAATCTGGTCAGCATGGCAGCCTCTTCACAGAAATTCCACATTCTTTCGTTCCTCCTAACCGAGGGCCTTTTAAATCGCTTGCCAGATAAATTCTCATCCCAAGCTAGTGGGAAATAGCCCGCTGTGCATTAACAATGACATGAATATTTGGTATCATATTGCCATGATATATTAATGAATGCGGATTTGAATAGGCCCGTCCAAAATTGACTTATCCACACAATGATGATGTCACATTCCTGAAGCCATTGCGTCAGGTCTTTTAGGGCTTCAGTCGTCACAATGTGGGGCTCTACATGCAGCTGCGGGGCCACAGTTATTGTTTCTTACATCTTAGCACGTTGCTGGACAAAATTCATCTCAGAGAGCAGACTGTGACTTTGTAACAGCAGGCTGCGCTCTGTATGAAAGCATTACTCGATAAACTTTTGAAATGAAAGATCATAGGCCTCAATCTGTAACACACTGATATTTAGTCCCAATTTCAGAGGAGTCAAAGAGCTGTTAAGTTTGAATTTTGGAAAGCTAAATGGGTAGTTTTAACTCAAGTTAAATTTTATGAACTGTCTGGTCTCCTTGGAACTGTGAAGATGTATCCAGAAACCCAGCAATTTACCCCCATTTTAGAAATCTTCGCCTATGGGAGATGAGGTCCTTCATAGCATCAGAACATGCTTAAAATTCACTAAGTCTGGTACTGGCAGACAAGAGAGCCGAATGCAGGCAGGAACAACCTAATGAGAACCAAAGAGCTCAGTATCAGGGGAATTGTGATTTCAACTTAAGTACATTGAGAATTCGAAACGCTGGGCTGCCAGTCTCATCTCAAATGCTCTTCATACGTCAAATGCAATTGCTCGTAATGTCAAGCAGCGTGTCACAGATAAATCAATCTCATCGCGCATTCACGTCTTGATCAATCACATCCTATCTCACTCAACTGCAATAATGTCAATCCCAATATTTCCACTCCCTGTCCAATTCCAGGCCATTTGCATATTGGGAAACCGCCTTAATTGCCATGACATTTTGCTTTAGAACCAGATGTTCTAAAGGCAGTAATGTGCCGGAAACTGCAATTTTCTTTATTGACTTCAAGTAAATATTGATATAGTCAGTGGCATTCATGCTAAAGTAGTTTCTCAGAAGCAGACATAGCCATACAATAATCATATTCAAATACAGTTCTATATCCATCAATTATGTTTTCCTTGTACTCTAAATGGTGCGGTCTGTTTTTCTATTATTTTTTTTATGTCATGCTCAAATTCTCATTTCAATTCATATGAATGTGAATGAATTCGTGTTTTTATATAAAAATGCAATTAATCATAGAAGTTTAAAATTATCTTTTTCGATTACAACCCCCTCACCCCCCAACACCACCACAAGTACAAGAACTCCATTAAAGTCTAAATATACTGTTAGAATGAAAGACACATATTCTCCAGCCTTTGTTCGTGTCATTTGTCGTAGACAAAAACATTTTCTACCTCAAATGCACATATCAGCAGAATCATTGTGCAACATAATTACTTTCATTTTAATTTACATTTGTTGGCCATATACACGATTTCACAGCTGAAGGTCAGCATTTCCTACGCTGCATTTAACAAAAAAATTGAAAGTTGTTGAAGGTGAGTGCTGCGGAATCCACTCTTGGCCTAACAGGACTCGCCATGTTAAATCCACATTGATTCACAGGCTAGTAAACAGATTTGCGATGCACCTCAGTCGAGCCGAGTCAATAAATTGCACAGTGGCATTTCAATTAAGTTCAACTGCAGCAGTGCGCAAAGCTCACTAGTAAGATTATATAACTGATAATGCAAAGACAATTTTCTGTTGTCATCTTCACGCTAATCTCCGTGGGGCTGTTGTTTAAATGTGTCTTATGGATTTCTATATCAAAAATCATACATGAATTATTGAGCAAAAGGAAATCCATAGAGATAAAAAAAAAACCCCTGAGTCTCGGTATCCTTTCAGCAGTGAAATCTCTATAACACTGACATTTAGAGTGAGGTAAGCAGGTGAGAGTCACAGGGGGGTTTGTGACTTGCCACACGACAAAGTGTTTAGTGTTGAATCAACTCTACTGTAGCTAAACAGGGCTTCAAACTCAAATCCTGAAGGGCTGCAGTTTCTGCAGGCTTTTGTGGTGTCCAATGGAGCCAATTCAGGCATCAGAAACAATACGTCTGGACTCTATAGCCAATCAGTGGCTTAAATTGATAACTTAAGAGGCAAAGAAACATGCCCCCCCCCAGAAAAAAACCTTTAAAAAAATGAAGAAACAGCAAACACTGCAGCCCTTCAGGACTATAGTCTTTAGCCCCTGCCTTATACAATATACTGTATAATCTGTGGCCTAGATTGAATCAATATTTGACCAACTGACCACAGCAAAACCTTTGATTTAATTTAAGTTTAGTTTTTTCTGATTTCAGTTCGCTTTTTTTCTTCATAAATGCAGTTTGGAGAGTTACAGTTTTGGTTGGTTTCCCCAGGCTCACCAAACTGTGGAAATTGCTTGACCTCGCCAAAGACTTGCAAAGAGACTCTAGGCCTAAACTGAGTTAACACAAATACATACCGTGTGATACAGTTCTGAACCACGAATGGGAAAATGAAATGGATGGATGACACGGAGCATGCTATCGGGGAAAGTATATCTTCACATTAAGAAGAAAAATAAAGCTATTAGGGACTTATTTTTGGAGATTAAAGAAATCCCTCTTCTGTAATAAAACTGCATTGTAACCAGGGAGGTTGTTCTTTCTTCTCTCTTTAAAGTTTATCTTTATCTCCCAGAATACAAAGTTTATTTTTCCATTATCTACATGACAAGACAATATATTTTTTAATGGATACTTGCTCAAACCAAGAGGAACCTTAAGTTTCAAGGACAAACTGCTAAACTACAGGATTTCATTCATTCATTCATTCATTCATTCATTCATTATCCTAACCCGCTTATCCTGAACAGGGTCGCAGGGACTACAGGATTTAACAACCTTTCTTGTGTACCTCTATTTTTTTTCATCCGTTGATTGATTGCGAGTTTAAAAAGTGGGGTGAGACACCGAAGTGGTTAACTCTACAGACTGCTATCACCATGGTAACAGGCATACTGTGTGTGTGTGTGTGTGTGTGTGTGTGTGTGTGTGTGTGTGTTTTTAAAGAAGTCGCAGTGGCAATCAGAAAATGTAATGACTTTATAAAGAGCTTAGTTAGGACCAGGCTTTGTTGTTGTTGTGGGATGTCCAAGCAGCTTTCCCTTACAGTAGTACTATCTGAAGGATTTAGTCAAACTCACTGGGCACAACAAAGTGACCGGCACGCAGGCACACTGCTGGCTGCACATTTCCCCCATCCACGTTTTCCTCCAACCTCGTATCACCTTTTGGGACATTTTGGGACAAAAATTAGCATTCAAAATTAAATAAAAATTTTAATTTTGTATAATAACGTATTGAAATGGGATCATGATTCTCTTTTTGAATTACATTGAATCATGCCCTTAAGATCGAATATCAAATTGAAACATGGATTATAAGAATAATTACAACCCACCCACAGTTAGCATTGTTGTGTTAGAGCGTTTTGGTTGAGGCATCATTCCTTCATACATACAGAAAACTGAAGACAGAATTTTCATTCGTACAGAAAGACACTGACTGTCTCGGGGAATGTCAGAGAATGAAAAAAAGATGAAAGGTTGTACTTTACAGCAGGATACTACTAATGAGGAGTATCAGGAGGAGAGGTTGAAGGAAATTCTCCTAAGTTGCGAGAGACGAGGTCTGCTTATTAATTCATGGTAGCCAATAATGTTGAGGTGAAATGGGGGCTGGGATACATCATAATTCCCTTGTCTGGGTTAGAAAATAAGAGTGTGATTAACTGCAGGGGCTCAGAAATGTGTTACATAAATCAGTCTCACAGGCTGTCGGCATCAAATGTGTCCTGTTTATTTCAAATGTGAATTTGTCAGCACTGTTACGTTTTTACAAGGACTAATTGGACACAAATAGCATGCCCCTGCAAAGTTTGATAAGTACCAGCTTACTATTATTGTATAGTATTTTACCTGACACAAGAAATAAGCTTGATGTAAATCAGGGGTGGACAACAAGGGCTGATCCATTTAATCAGCTCAATCATATCTTTTCTGACAACTGTATGAGCACCAGCTACAGACACAGACTGCAAGTGCATCCGGAAAATCTTAATGCGTGCCAGTGAAGTAAAGTGAACCAGAAAAGTTTATAGAATTGTCAGAAGACATACTCAGGTAATTGGTTGGAATGAGAAGCTGTGGCCCTCCAGGACCGGAGTTGTGCACCCCTGATAATAACCAGTTGAGGAGTTCATCCTTGATATCTGTAGTAAATGTGAGAAAAGTGAGTGTGCTTATGTCAAGAACATGTCTTGGCTATATTTAGTGGGGCATATGACTTATATGACGATAGAAGTGATAAGTATGCATATAACCTCCAGGCCTCTTTCTCAGGTCTAGTATTTGAGGCATGCTGGGAATTGCGGCTTTTATTATAGCTGAGCATTTAATTATATTTGACTGAGCTGTAACTTGCATACCAATTTTGCATCTTTAAGTAGTGGCTCTCTGAATATGATTTTTTATTTATTTATGAAAAAAGCTTCATGTCACATGAAATCCAACAACATGCAACATGATATTTAGTTTTTTCATGTACCTTTTATTTATATGGGGTAGGTTGACTGAGCACACATGCTCATTTACAGCAGTTGTTAATGCCCCACCGAGTCGCCTATCCTTCAAGTCTCTGGATTGTGGAAGGAGTGCTAACCATTGCACCGCAATAGCCAACCATGAGAGGAAAGAGGTATAAGACATCACCAAAGAAAAAAACCTGTTAGTCACATCTGAGCTTGAAAATCATAAGCATACTTCTGTACTAAGATTCACGGCGACTCTTCACACTTTAAATCTTGCTCCAGCGAACGACAAAGAAAATCCACACGCACTTCCTCGCCTCCTCGTCATTCTGAAATCTTTTAATAAGCACTAATTGAAGTAATTAGTAATCCATAAGGTAGTCCTCATTACATCAAATTTGGATGCCATTATGCCTAAACAGCACATTAGGCAGCCACTGATTCGGTCGGAATTGGCAGTCAGGTAGACTGACTCTGAGGCCGGCGTTCCAGCCACGGAAGTTCATTCTGTTTCATCCTCATTAAAGCCCGCATTGTGTTTCAGGGCCCATTTTCCTTTGAAAAGGCAGCTGTTGTGCATGTATTGTGATTGTGTGCACGCAAATTTACGCTGCTGTTGTGCATGTGACAATGGGAAAGGGGAATATACTTTTGGATGTAGTCCCTGATGTTTCATTTACATACAACAATGGGCCTTTGTATCTTTACTAGTTATTTTTGTATTTGTATTAGTAGTGAGGGGGTTACTGCAAATCCAATTGTGAAGGATTATTTAGAGTAATATTGTTTCATTCGTTGTCATTTTTCAGTTTTACTTACAGTGCTCATTGCCGCATTTTATTCAACTTTACATAGGACATTATTCATGTGGAATATGGAGGGGACTGATTTAATTATGTGTGTAGCCAAATTGTTTAATTGTTGATTATTAATTGATTATTATTCATTATTGATCTGCTACTTTGGATATGGTCTGGTCTACATGTAACATTGGTGCAGATATTTTATGAATTTTTCGTACATGAGAGAAACAGCACTGCTGTGTGCAGCTGCTGAGAAAATGTAGGCAGAATAATTGGCTGGTACAACACTCAGTATACGTCTGGTGGTCCAGGTGCCCGTGATTAATCCGTGTGAAACAGATGCCGCCACTTTTACAAAACGCCTGCCCGTTCCTCGGATTCAAATGAAGTAGTGTATGGAACTGTGGTCAACACACCAAAATAACAATCAATCAATTAAATCAATTAATTCATACTTCTACAAAACAGTAGTTGAAGTATTAAAAGCTGAACCAACAGAGTGTCTCATTGCCAATGTGATTCAATCTTTGCTTGACTTGAGTCCAACGACCTCATTTAAATGTAGTTTTTATGACATTTAAATAAGATAATACAATTTAAGTAAGATATTAATATAGGGTGTAAGAAATCTGAATAAAATGTAGGAAATGAAAAATCGTACCTCCACCCCCGCTCTCGTATGGTGGCTTAATCTATTATACAGACTAGCCTGACTCCAGTGTCCTGTGTGGATCTAGCTGAAAGGTTTTACATAAAGCATCCTCACGAAGATAAGGAAGATGGAGAATCCAAAAAAAAATGTCCAAAGTGTAAATTGGTCTTTTAATGTGGCTTTTAATGAATAACCATTGTGTCTCTGTCTGGACCTTGTTATACACGAATTCAGAAGAATTATCTCCCGGTTGGAGGCTATAGAGAAGGTGAAGCATCAAGGCCAGAGTGTCGTTTCGTTTGAGCGGAGACAAAATGGATCCCGGGCCGTCTCCTTTGTCTTCTTTCTAAAAGAGGGAGAGGGATACAAAGAACGTCTTTAGAGCAAAGGGGGCTACTGTGAGACAGGAAATATTTATAAGCTTCTGTAATATTGGTATTCCTTTCAAAATGCAAATCTCATTTTGAATTCAAGAGAATGGCGTTTTTGAATTCCCTTGATTAGTTTGCCCGTTTACGGTCTCGTGTCAGGGTCAGAATAAACATTAGTTTATTGTTTGTCTCAATCAATGATGTTTGACTACAGCAAAGGGGTTAAATGCTACTGCTACGTACAGACGTACATTTTATTCAGACTTATCACTCGATTGCCGGAAGCACATGCTGTATATTCTTTAGGGATCGTCCTTTAGCCAGTACAAAATCAATCATTCTTTATCCTGATGGGATAAATATGATTGACAGGTCTTACCCTTATCTTATGGAGTGGTTGTAGCTGAGGCAATAAATTCAAATGGCAGCAAACTTTATTGGCAGTATTTTTAGGTGCAGAATGCAAAGTAACAATACCGCTCTGACATACCTTCCTGAAAAGATTTAACATGGACATTAAAACCAAATTTATGACAGAATGAATACAAAAACGGTGTTACTCTACCACCTGCCCTTGCTGAGAATTGTCACATGTGACCTTTTAAAACAGTGAGGTAGTCAGGGAGATTTGTAGGTAAGCATATTATTCAAACTCCAGACCTAGCAGTTCAATAGAATTGCTAGAAAAATGCATTTGAGTCAGCATATGATGGGCTTGGTGTAGAGGGTGATGTCATTCCCAAATAATATCAGTGGCCAAATCAGTTAGCTCCCAAAGAACATGGGTCTTCTAGCCTTTTGGGCTTATATGAACATATTAATTGTCATCTGGTTGAAACAAAAACATATAAACCTGTCAATAAGCTTGATTCAAAACCCCATGTGACTAGAGTGCAATGCTATCATGGAAGCAGTTTATATTGCAATCCTATAGACATTGGTAAAACTCCAACAGATTGTAAAATTAATGTTCACTTACACACCACCAGCATCTAGGCCAATTTTTTTCTTTCATATCATTTTACATTTTGATAAGTAATATTTGATAAAGAGTACTATTCCGATTCTACCAGCATTTAAGACATTTCAAATATGTATTATATACAAGTCTGAAACACATACTTGACCTTGAAGTACAGCTCCATGCTGAGTTTGCTAGTGGTACATATTGTCTGTAACATAGCGTCCTTGTAAATATGTCATCTCTCAACAGCTCATGCAAGGAGAAAGAACATTCCGGCAATGTTCTTCAGATTATATACTGTGCTATATATCAGACCTGAGTCAAATAACTATTTGTTTTGGACTCAAATACTTCTCTGCATATGACTAAGCTTACCTGGTGCCTGCGCAAATGCACCAGGCAAGATCAATAGAGTACAGAAAAATATTTGAATCCAAAACAAATACTATCTGAGCCCAGGTCAGCTGTATATAAGTAAAGTTAATATGGTATGGTAGATTGAACCAACCCCCCCCCCCCCCCCCCAGTCTGGCTGTGCAGTCATGTGAATAAAATATTGATCCACTGAGACGACACCATTGCAATGGTTTCAGGTCAATTTATTCAAACACTAAGCTGTGTCTGCATCATTTGCGAATGCAGTTGTGAAAAATGTAATTATGAAAGTTTTCATACGAAAGAGCATTTAGCAACTCTGCTCCGATTCAAGTCCGTGTGACCTTTGAAAAAGCTGGATCAACTGCCTGAAGACTTTCTCGGTTTAACACACATCCTTAGCTGTGTGTCAGAGCCCTAGGTTATATCTTACTGAGCCATTTATAAGTCAATGCAGATGGCTAAATTACATTTAAAATGGAAGATATTTCAACAGCAACATGAAAGAGTTATTTTGGGACGGAAGCCACTTTTAAAAATTTTTATATTTGAACTCTCATGATCTTCATTTAAAAAGTAGTCTGAGTCTTTCTTCAGCTTATTACCACTTTCCTTCCACTACCTGTATTGTGGGTGAGGACGAAGGACTGATGCAAAATCCTTGTTTGTATAAGCAATTAAAATGTTTAGATTAACTCATTAACTCAGAGTTTCTCATCAAATACGTGCATTAGTGTTGTGTTACTAAACATGGTTGGCTCTGAACAGGTTTTTTTCGGGAACGCTCTAATTCGAAGTGATGGGTTCAAAACACATTTGTACAACAGTTCTAAATGACTTTGCTGAAAGAAGGCTTTAAGAGTGTATTCACCTTATTAGGCCTCTTGTAGGTTTGACATCCATGTGATGACCTGCGAGTGGGTAGATGGATGCATGTGTGTGTGCATGTGTGTGTGTGTGTGTATGTGTGTGTGTGTGCGTGTGCGTGGGCAGATTGGTGCATGTGCGTGCCTGCAGAGTTGACTCAGAGATGACAAAACAAGTAAGGTTATTCACAGAGATATACGGTCCAAGTTCAAGAGCCAGTGAACAGGAATGATATGCAGGTAAGGCAGTTTGTGGTAGCAGTACAGGTCGAAGGTTGAAAACTGGGCAGACAAAGCAATGCAGAGCAGGCAGGGCAAGCATGGGGGTTGCAACAGGGGCACCAGACGTGACATATTGATTCTACCACCTGCCTTTTGGTTAATATGTGACCACCAGTCATCTGGTTTAAATTAGCTGATGATCATATTTGGGCTGCAATAATTATATATTTTTTTATGTGACGGTGTGAGTGGAACAGGATGAGGAAAATGCGAAATGTGCTCTGGAGGTAGGAGCGGTTATCTGGCAATTGGAGGGTTGCTGGTTCAATCTCCGCCCTGGGTGTGTTGAAGTGTCCCTAAGCAAGACACCTAACCCCCAAATGCTCCTGACAAGCTGGTCGGTGCCTTGCACGGTGACTATCGCTGTTGGTGTGTGAATGGGTGAATGAGAGACATCAAATTCTAAAGCGCTTCATAAATGCAGTCCACTTACCATATTCTGGTAAGATTTTTTTTCTGTAGTATTCCTCCAAATCATACAAATGTGGATTGGTGCCTGCATTTAAAAAGACATGCTATGTAAATGGTGAACTTGGTAGCAGAAGAAATGGTCTTGTTACTGCGTAACTAACTATTTCCGTGTAGCTACAAATCATTTTCTCCTCGATTCCCTTTCTACTCTTGCCAAAGATGCTCAAAGACAAATTACAAGATGGCATTCCTTGATGAGAAATATTCCCTCTGTATCACACCTGTATTAATATGACTCATGCATCCCATTGCGTTCTAATTCATCTTCTCCTCATCATTCTCATAAAATGTGCCTCTCAGAAGGAGAGTAGTAATGTTTCCCATTGGTAGAGCACATTATGTAAATATGAGTTTAATTAAAAACTGCACAAACAGAACTGTGAGCATTAGATGTACTGAATGTATTGTCTTTGAAAAAAACAAAACTGTGGTTTGGAATGTAATTGTAAAAGTTGTTTTCTCTTCATTGAGATTTTGAAGCCAGAAAAGGTTACAGTTCAGTTTTACACCCACACATTTCTATTGATTTAAGGGCATTAAATATTACAAGTAAAGTCAACTGGCCCATAAAATCCTAAATCCTTCAGATTTTAGTGCCGAGTTATAAAAATGTTTTATTTACAATTTCTGGCAAATAAATAATACTCAGCTCATGTCTAGACCTGGGTCAATTATGTAATTATTTTGGATTCAAAACCATTTCTACGCTTTACTGAGCTTCTATTTGTGTATTGTAACCAGAGAAGTACTCTCCAAAAGTGCAAACCCTGCCTTCTGGTCCTCTTGGTCAATCGAGCGCAGAAAAGTACTTACATTCAAAACCATTGGGTAATTGACCAGGCCTGCTCTGATCATAATGAAAGCTAATCAAAAGCACTTAACTTCCATCTTTGTCACAGAAACATTTTTTTATACGAAAGCACAAAATGTCCGCAACTCTTTTCAAAAACCCGTCCGTTGTCCACTGCTCCCAAGCTTCCCTAGAAGTCATACATTTCAGATGACTCAGTGAGGGACAGAATTTAGGCACAAGGGGAACGTTTCCCACACAATGTGGTGTTCATTATTTCAGGTTCTGTACGCACTATTCTATGTCTGACCGTGAACGTACACTTAGAATAATTTATCGGTTTCCACGTCAAATCTTCCCAAGGAAACATGAATTATTTAACGAAACAGGGAAGTCCTGGGATCCCAGTCCTGTTTTTTATTCCCAAAACTCACATGAATCAATCGTGCCGGTAGCAAATGTAGCGTTAAGCCCAGTTAGGATATCCTTCGATTCATGGCCTCAAAGTTGCTGGCTCAGTAAAAGTAGGAACAAAGCACCTTAACCAGTTGCCTTCACTTGCCCTTGGAAGAACACGGGGTGTCAAGGTTTTTGCTGCTACTCAGCATTAAAATGACCAATTACAGTAGATGATTGCACAGTTAACTAACCTTAACTGAATTTTTTTGCACCACTGATTTTCAGACAAAAACACAAACCAGTAGCCCTCGCGGCTCCAAGGGCAAGAGTGAATACAGCTCCCCGAGACCCTTAAAACTAAATGAAAGGGGGAAATTAGATGACCCAAACTCCTTTAGGGTCATTTTATTTTATTTTATTGTATTTTATGTTGGCAGGAAAATAAATGGGTTTCATCTGTTTCCAAATGTGACCCACCCACTTATGCGCATTTAGAGGATGGCAACCAATAGGCTCGGAGAGAGGTGAAGGATCTGGTTGAGAATACAGCGTTACCTCTACGTCCAACACCATCTGTGCTGCTGAGATTAAAAAAAGGGGAAACAACTTATCACTGCCCCTTGTACCGAACTGAAAAACTCAGTCAGACCTTATTTTTGAGTGCCAAAGCCTTTTTTTTCTTCTTTTTTTTTTAAATACACTTGCTAAGACGTTCGGAGCCTGTGCAACCAGGAGCTTTGCTTAACATTTAGCTGAAAGAACTGGCCGTGGTGTACTCCTGAAGGATCGATGGTCAGATCTCAGCGGCGCGTCTCCGGGGGGAGGGAGCTGAATAGCTGAAGTCTGACATGTTTGGACACAAACACGCTGAAAGGAAAGCCGGTTGGAAGCGATGCAGCCCAATGCTCCCTTTCAAAAGCGTGTTGTTATGAACGGGAGGAGGAGGACGATAGGCTTGGCCGGCGCCTCACCGCCCGTTCCAATTTCAGGTCAGGACTGATACTGTCAACAGGGACAGGGAAGCCATTTCATTCAGAGCACGCGGAGAGAATGGACACATACCAAGCAAGTAATTCAAAACAGAGCCTCGACATGGGCGTTTTTGAAAAAAGGCCGAGCTTCTAATTAGCCGGTTTTACATATTTTAAACAAGAAACAAAATGGCTGAAAACAATGCAGCCATTATCGCCGTACACATGCGGCAAAGTGACATTTATCTTTCTTCATGAGAGAATAAGTCCAAAAGGGCAGCCAGGGAGAAGAGACCTCGCTCCACAGAGTTCACAGCTAAAGGTCATCCAGGGAGATTAAAGCTGGAGTCAACTGCATGCTCACTCTCAACCTCTCCCCGTTTAGTGACCCAGTGTTACATCTGTGCCTGGCAGCCGCTAATGAGAGACCGAGACCTTTCAGAACTCCAGCTAATGCTCACTTGGCAAGTCGTATTCTCCGTTTCGTACATATGCACGGCTTTCCACTTTAGGACCCCATCCAGCACTATAATTAACATATACTAAACAAATATCTCAGGCAATTATTACAGATTATGCTCGTTCTGCCATTAACAGGTAATTGTTTTTGTGTAATAACTCCTAAATCACAAAAAGGATAATTCCCTACAGCTGTAGCTCATAAACAGCAACGTAAAAAAAAATTCTAATGCAAATATGCTAAATAGGTTTATCACTGAATGTCTAATTATATGTGACTTTTCTGTAACTGGTTTGTGTACATCAGGCATCATCAAGTCTGGCCCTCAAATCCAAACCCAGCCCTGGTTTTCTTTTCTCCCAAGTAATTAGCTGAACAATTAGTGCCACTGATTGGCCAGGCTGTCTTCACACCTGACTCCCGGGTAAAGGGAGGATGGAAAACCAGCAGATCTCGGGCCCTCGAAGGACCGAGATTGGATGATCCCCGGAGTAAATACAGCAGAACTGTTCAGTGCAGAATCTTGTTTCCAGGCTCTTTAGGGCAGATTACCTGACAAAGCATCTGTTGCCAAAAAAAAAAAAGAAGAAAAAAAGAAAAACAAGATTTGCTTGCTAATTCATCCGGAAAAGCCACAGTTGATTGGATTCAGTTTGCTCTTCTGGAACAATTCCCTCCACACATTTTCATGCAACTGTGCCCTCCTACTAGCCTCTTTTCCTCTCCTCTCATCCTGTTGCCTCAACCTCATTACGCAATCATTACCGCTAAATATAAGCATGTGCTTTTTGCATTCGTGTCACAGGAAATGCAATAATGAAGAGGATTTTTAACAGGAAATGAGCAGCCAAGCACTTAGAGATGGCAAAAGCAAGCAGCAGAAACTGAAAAAAAGGTATGGCAAGAGAAAATGGAGATGATATAACCTTGTTCTTTGCCGCTTGCTCAGAGGAGGGTTGGATATCCTTTGTCCTGGTCCGTGAGAGGCACAAGCTCTGCTGGTTTTTCAGACAAACCTGGGTGGTATTTCACAAAACAGGATCATGAAGACAGCTGAGGAATTGCACTGAGTAAAACCCGAAACAGCTCTTTCTTTCCATGTCCCAGTTGTATAAGGGTTCTGGGTTTTACTCGGTGTACTCTGTGACTCCATAATCCTGCTTTTTAAGGTAAGTTAACTGTGTAATAAACTTATTTTAAATTAATTGGCTTTTATTGAGTAATGATGCAAACCATGTAAACCAAGCTTTTGACAAGGGCTAGGGATTAGAAAGAGTATGCCAATGAGATGTATGTTGCAGTTGACCATTATTCTCCTTGCCTACTGTGCCAAACTTCAACCTTCCCAGCGTGACACCACAGATTCCCAAGACCAACCAGATGGTCATCTCAGCGTCCTCACAAGTTTTACTGGAACTACTTTTGGAGATGAACTTCTTATGAAACTTCATGAAGTAATGTGATCGAGTATAATACCCAGGGCCATGCCTGCTCTGTCCTTGAAATGAAATTACTTCATGAATATGAATGAACAGTGATATATCACTATAAACTCCTGCTGCCAAAAGCCATCAAGAGCCTGAGAATACAGAGGATGCAAGGAAGGAATGAACTGACCATCTGGTTGCTATAGAGGATCTGCTATTGCACCCCTACATTTTCCGCCCTACAGAATTTTATTTTGTTTGATTCTTGTTAAATGCACCAGCATTAGAATGTTCATTCTAATCACATATTTGTGATATGACATCTTAAAGGGTTAAAAGTTGGACTTCCTATCTCCACCTGCATTCACTCAATCATAAGGAGTTAGTAGAGACCAGGTTTATATTTCATCTAGTTAATTCAATAAATTGCTTTGCCTCCAGGTGTCTGATTCACTCAGGATTACTACTTCTGATTTGAGGTTTGAAACTTCTTCAAAATAAAATCACTTAAATGAAGGCATACCATATAAAAGTATGATTTTTGGAGTTGGAGTCATGCTTTAAAGTAGTTTTGCAAAATGTAACTACTGGAAATCTTCCAGGTAATTACTTGGATTTGTTTTGATTTGGCTGAACATAGCTGTGGTCTGCCTGGACAGCAGTGAACCAATCTGAGGCTTTACATTGTAGCCAGTGATTTCGACTACTGAGTACAAAAGCAACGCGGGTCTCTGGTGCTCTGTAAATATGGCTGGGAGGCTTATTGAAAAACATTTACTGAGGGATCATGCTGGCACAGACTAGTGCTTCGATCAGAGTAACCAGGAGGAATAGAGTCTGGAATGGACACTGGAGTCTGGTCTATGCTCCATGACTGCAGGCCTCTGGGGTGGAAAAATCTAGAATACATCCAGACCTAGGGAGAGGGACGGGGGCACAACTTGTGTCTTTTATTTTGCAGATTTTGTTCATAAAGCAGAAGGAGATTATAACCTGGTACTGCTGTACTGTATGTCAACCTGAAACCCTGCATCCTCGCACAAAATGAAATCAAATATATTTCAGAAAATATTTTCACTGCAACATGTTTTCGTTACCCAAGACACTTGCATTATGGCCATTATGGTTTTCCTCCTCGGCCTAGGTTAATTACAGCTGTTGAATAAACTTAAGGACAGCACTCTTCTTTTGAGATATTAAGTCAAGGGGAAATCTAGTGACTGAGGTCAGAAGGAACTTGTCTCCAATGTGAGTCTCTAGCTTTTATCTGGATTTAATAAATATCTCTGATGAGAGCTGTTCTTAAGCGTATTGAAAACCTTTCGGTCCAGTTCCATGGGCCACACACCTTATTTGTATATTATACAAATTTCCAGGAAGCACACACCCCACCTTTTTAGAACTAAATACCTCAATAATTCTGATGGCAGTCTAAAGCAGAATTGTAGATTATATTTATAGACTTGAAAAAATATATGATATCAGACCTATTTAAACCGATACATGAGAACAAAATTAACATTACATTAACACTGTCACGTATGGCAACTGTACCTCCTCACTTGATTGTTTAATCATTTGTTTATTCTCCGTGACACTTTTTATCTCCTTGTTTTGATTGTTCTGCCAGATGTACAGACTCATTCAGTTCAGTTCAGACTGTACCTTCATCACTACCACATCTAGCTAATTTGTGCTCACGCCATATTGTACTCTTCTAGTATATTTCCTTGACATTTCTAATCACTGCATGACTGACATTTCAAAGATGTTTAATTAAGACAAACATATCCTTTTAAAGGTTATTTTCTTCCCGAAACCACAATTGTAACTTTCCTTAATAAAAGCATGTTCTTTAGAACAAATTATTTTCGCATTTCAAGTGCCACTGCTACAGCGACACTTAAATGCGACAGTATGGCATAGCGATGGGTAGGCACAGAGGTTAGTGCACCCTAGGAGTCAGTTATTTGGTGCCCCCTTATTGTTTCTGATTAGCAGTGATAAAACAGATAAGGTCAGTGGAGAACATATAGCTGAGGGGCATTTGGTAGGGCTGTGGAAAGTTCCGGCAGTACCTGCGGTTAAACGGTAGAGCAATGGACCACCTCTACGTTAAACGCTGCCACGGGATCCGCCATTTTATTTCCATTGGGTGCGCGAAGGATATTACGGTGATTGCCGCTCCTGGTTATGTTTCGCGGCCCCCTCATGTTGATAAAAGGCCCATTTGAGGCACACCCCCGGAGGGTCTGATTGGCCGTCTAGCCCCATGGTGGCCCGAGCCCTTCCAGAAAAATCAACCTCACTCCACACGCTAAGGGCAAGATTAATCCTTTTAAAGGCAGTTGTGGAAACGTCATGCGATGAGAACCACCAGCTATAAACTGGATTTCCAGGGCATAATGTACCACTGGGGGAGGGGGGGGGTTTCCCTGCTCCAGAGGTGCCCTGTTATCCCCACAATGGCAGCCGAATTACAACCTGCCACCCCCCCTCAAATTTTCTCAAACACCGTACACCACTCAGTGCAATGACTAGTGCTTACACGTTCGACTCTGTGTTCATAGGTAAGGGTTTGCTCTGTAAAATCCAGTTATGCCAGCTCGACCAGCTTGAAAATTGAGCTGATCGTTAGCTAGTCTAGCTGGGTGCAAACTGGTCAAATGGCCAGGCCAAGCTAGTCATTAAGCTGGCGCTGGTAGCTTGTCTGAGCTATATAAAAACATAGCTTGAGCTGGTCTAACCATGTTAAGCTGGGAGATGGTCTGAACTAGTCAACCAATTAAGCTATGGGGAGCCGGGAGCTGGTCTGAACTGGTCAAACAGCTACAAGCTGTTTCAAAACCTTGATTGAGCTGTTTTTTTTAGCAGGGCGGCCTTGCATGTTTGGTTCCATGTTTATAGGTCAGGGTTTCTGCCACCGTTGACCACAGCCGGCTCGATTAAACGTCCACAGCCCGTGGTCAGCATTACCCCTGGGACTAGGGCTGGGTCCTCCTCTTCAGCACGTGCGCCATTCGGGCTCAGCTCATTCCCCCTGGGTCTGGGTGCTGGGTCTGCAGACGCGCCTCCTCTTCAGCACTCCCGCCATTCGGGCTCAGCTCATTCCCCCTGGGTCTGGGTTCTGGGTCTGCAGACGCGCCTCCTCTTCAGCACACCCGCCATTCGGGTTCAGCTCATTCCCCCTGGGTCTGGGTTCTGGGTCTGCAGACGCGCCTCCTCTTCAGCACATGCGCCATTCGGGCTCAACTCATTTCCCCTCAATTAGATGCATCTGCTGTCTGGTAGGAATCAAACAATTTAAACAATTTGACTATTTAGGTGTCAGTGAATCATAGATATCAGAAGAACAGGGTTCACCTCTGTATATATCCCTGCTGTGGTGTGTTGCATCTTGGGTATTATGGGCTTGCGGGTGACTCACAAGCCCTCTTGATTTTAGTTGAGGAAGTATTGAATTCGATTGATGTTTGGTCTCATCTGGGTGCACCACAGCCAAGATCTTTTTTTATATATCTTCATTTAATACACTGTAGAAGGGGGCTTATAGCCAAAATTCAGGTTTGGACAGCAACACAGAGAAAGAAACAACACTAAAGAAAGAAAAGGCTGTCTCAGTGTTTCCTCATATCAATCCAAAATACCAAAAAAAAAAAAAAAATGACAACTTTACATTTCATTTTGAGAATTTCTGTTTACTACGAGATGAAAAACAACAACTGGACACACTGCTGGCAAAGACAGGAATTTGAAGGGCCACATGAGCAGCAAATGACAGCATACCATAAGTGGTCCTCCGTGGTTCCAATTTTAGACGCCCACCTTCTATCAGCACCTCATCAAAGCGAAGAGAGATATGAAAGACAGCTCCACGCCACACAAAGAAATGACAGACACCCGAAATGAGAGCGCAAATGTATGGCAGACAAGTTTAGGCGACAAAAAGAGCAAGAAATATTTTGCAGTCAGTACGAAAACATGAGTCAAGTAAATTAAGTAAATTAAGCAATTCATGAGGTAAACACATTGGTAAAGACGAACCAGTCAGCAGATGTTGACGCATAGCCGGGACACATTTGGGAAATTCAGGATAGAGTTTTGAGCCTGAACTTTAAGCTTCGGCCTCGGTGGAAAAACACTCAGAAGTAACGGCGGCGATATTTGCCCTTAAATGACACTCCTCAGCCCGAATACATTAACGGGCTACATCACAGGAGCTGTCAAGGGCCGGATTTGACTGCGCTTTTGTCGTGTCCAAATGAAATTCGACAGTGCTTTACGGATATCTTTAGAAATGTTTCTGTTCGTCTGCTCAGCCAGGGGCTACGGGCGGAACAAAAGCAGAAAAAAATAACACCCCCTTCACCCAGTAGCAGGTGGTGTGTCTGCACCATAATCATAGGATGACAAATGGCATCAGGAGACCGCATGAATACAGAGATACATATGTTGCGGGAATTTCCGAATAACAGCCGCTTCCCGCTGCTCATATGCAACCTTTGTATTGACAATTGAGTCTGTGATTCGTTCTCAACTGGGTGCAGAGAAACAAACAGAATGACATTAAACCGCCAACGGGGGGTGGGGGGGGTGGGGGTGGACCCAATCGCCGCGGTCCAAGAGCCCTTCTGCGGAGAGACGATAAGGTGAGACGCACCTGGCAGGCCCAGGGTCTGCGCCACGGTCCTGGCCGCTCTGAATGACCGAGTGTATCCCATCAGCCCCCTGGACGGGCGCGGGATGGACAGGGAGGGACAGAGAGCTGCTTCTCCTGATTAATTACGGGAGAGGATGAGAAAACAACAAATCAAAAGGTGATTAAAAAAGGGTGGTACATTGTCAAGGAACACCACGGTGATTCAAATCATTTCCAATACTTTATTAGATAATAATATATAGGTATGAAATAATGTTATTTAAAAAATAACCCAGATTCCAATACACAGAGAACCCATTTTGTGAATTGTTGTTGAATGCTTTTATGAATTGTTTTTATACATTTTGTTTGGTATATATTTGCTACACATATGCTATATACACTCAATGAGCACTTTATTAGTAAACCTACTTATTCATGCGATTATCTGATAAGCCAATCGTGTTGCAGCAGTGCAATGCAGAAACGGGTCAGAAGCTTCAGGTAATGTTCACATCAACCATCAGAATGGGGAAAAAGTGACTATGACCATGGGATGATTGTTGGTGGTTTGAGGATCTCAGAAACTGTTGACCTCTTGGAATTTTCACACACAACAGTCTAGAGTTTGCAGAGAATGGTGCGAAAAACCAAAAAAATGGCAGAGGAGAAGGGCCAGAATGGTAACAGGTGAGCTGACAGGAAGGTGACAGCAATACAGATGACCACACATTACAACAGTGGTATGTAGAAAAGCACAACACATCATAACTCTAAGTGGATAAGCTACAGCAGCAGAAGACTTAATAAGTCTAAAAAAGTGCTCACTGAGTGTATATCCAGGATATTAAACAGATGGGGAAGTTTTTGTTTACTTCCATAGCAAAAGTTGGAGCAACTAAAAAGCTGGATAAAGATTAAATCCAGAGGGTAGAGATACAAAAGCTAGCATGCGGTTTGAATGTTTATCAGTCAGAATGAACACAATCAGAAAATGTGTTCCGTACGCAGATAAAGGCTTGATGAAAGCTGTGGAGATACAGAAGGACGAGACAGTATCCCCAGAATCTTATAGCATTAAAAAGAGAGAAAGAGATAATGGAGAGAGAGAGCGTATCCAATATTTTTCTCATCTTTTTTCTTTTCCTTGCTCTTTTTTCTACTCCTTGCTCCACCCATTGGGAGAGGCTTGAAAAAGAGACCAGAAAAATAATTGAAGACGGGAAAATCTAAATAATGTGAATTAGGCAAATGGAATGTCCTTGCTCCTTCAAACGTCAGTTCAAAGCTCTGGCAGATGCAGAGAGGTGCATCCGCAGTGGATCAAAGTTCCTCGTTTCTACTTCTAGCTCCAAGAAGGAACATTTAATGGGTTGGAGTATCCTTAAAGATGGCAGACCTTGATCGATTTCCGGGTCTGGAGCCGGGGAAAGAAAAAAGAGGAGACAAATTAGCGTAATGAGCCCAGAGTGTGTGTGAGAGAGAGAGTTATTGAAAGATAAGAGAGAGAGTGTGTGTGTGTGTGTGTGTGTGTGTGTGAGAGAGAGAGAGTTATTGCAAGATAAGAGAGAGAGAGAGAGAGTGTGTGTGTGTGTGTGTGTGAGTGTGTGTGAGAGAGAGAGAAAGAAGCAAAGGGCATGTGCGATTGGACTACTAAGCTTCTCCTCCAAAAGAGTAATCCATTCAACTCTCACTCTACAGGAAAGCTCTGTGTTTGCAATCCATCAGGACAGACCTGGCAACAACAGGCAGTCGGCAGTCCCGACTCGCTCCGTGCTTTTTCCCACACGACCTGAACGCCGACGGACGCAGGGGATTCCAGTTTTCCCTCAAGGTCAGCCGCCCACGCTGAATACTAACGGCCAAGGTCACGGCGGGCATGAGCTTGGGCCGCATCCAAAGCAAAGGGTCAGAGGAAGTTTGTTTTAAGGATGCAGGTGCAACGAGCAATTACGAATAAATATTATTCTGTATTTCTAATACCGCTAATGTGCACGGTGCAGAGAGCAGTGTGGCAGGTCACAGCTCTCTAATGAGCAGAACATAGGGGAGAGGTGTGACTGTGCTGCCCAATTACCATGTTTAATCCGTTGGGAATAAGGCACAATGAATAGAGGGGAAATAAACTGTTGAGTCCCCTCATTTTCACAACTGCGTGTGCATTGCTTTTAAAAGAGTGCCCATATTTGCAGCTGTTTCAGCTTCCTGTTAGTACTTTTCTTTATTTCTCTACCTCCTTGTCATGTTAATGCGTTTTTTATAATTTTTCATAATAACAGTGATATTCCCCCCTTTCGTTCTCCCTGCATCTGATGACTGGCGGCTCAGTTATGCATCTTAATATTTATCTTGGCTTCTGAAGTGAAAGACCTTTTTTTATTTTTTTTATCTGCCATTTAATGTCAGCATTTTGGAACATCCAAACAATAAGATAAAGGAGCGGCCTTTGACAGATTAAAGAGCTATCACACAAAGGCTTCCATTAAACCTAGGCCAAATACTGACAAGTTTGAACTGTTTTGCACACCTGCGAAACTCAGAAGAAACACCTGTTTAGACAAACATTCATAACATTTCTGTTTTTCATGCAGGACTATTCGTAGTCTCAATAATATCTAAAACTTTCAGCTTCCTCCACACCGCCCCCCTATATACACCCTTCCGTAGGTATAAGGGGAAAACGTGAGTCTAGATTAAGAATGCGCATTAATGATGCTATAATCAATTATAGTTGGGAGATGGGGTGGGACAAGCCTGTATCCACAGAGAATTGTGGGATGGCATTCATTCTGTACTATCACCTCTCAACACCTCTGACCCTTAATTTCCTGGGATGGGTCTTGGTAACAGGGTATGGTTGCTCCCCTCTCATGATTGCATAAAACTCCTGGGGGGTCACTTGTGTAATCCCCAATTGGTGTCCCTGGGTTCCCAAACTTCCACCCCCTTACCTCCACTTCAAACGGTCCAGCTAGCTGCCATTGATTTATTAACATGAACACTGACTGATTGACAACATTGGTCATTAAAACCCACACCCTGAGCCTGCCAGAGGAGGATGAACACCCCCCTTGGGTCTTGTTCCCCCCAAGGCTTCTTCCTATCTGTCCCACCCAGGGAGTTATCTTGCCACTGTGGCCCTAGGCCTGCTCGTATGGGGGTTCAAGGACTATTATAAAGCGTATTGTGACAATTGTTTGCAAAATGTGCTGTACACATGAATTTGATTTGATTTGGCTTGATAATATTACCTACTAGTTGTGAAAATATACAAATTTGGCAACGTAGAAAATAGAGCACAGTGTACGAACCTGTAAAATGTTGGGCGAATTTGATTTTAGCAGCCTGCGGGTACAACCAAGCACCCAGCTGTGCTGTCTCTCCAATATGTATTTCCCAGAACCCAGACAAAATGGCATAGCATGCTCATAAAATGGTGCCTGGAGCCTGCACAGCCCTCATAGGGAGAGGCTCTAACCGCAGCAACATCCTGGTGTCTTTCCTTAACTTATTTTCATTCACAATGCACTCTGGAGGTGCCACAATCAATCCTGAGCCAGAGAATCTACGGCCTGACTGCCTCGTCGCATCACAAAGAGTTTGAAGTGATATCGCACGACAGGGAAGACGGGGTCTGACGACCCTGAACATTGACATCCGTGCCCACCAGACCCTTTCCCCACACACCTTAGAGAGTTTGCGGTATTGTATTTCAACCAGTCGCATTATTTATTTATTTACTTTATTCATTTACTACAGGTTTTCAAGATGTTTCTGACATTTTAACCCTTGTCAAAAACAAGGATAAAAAATGACCCGCCACTATGTTTAACAGCAGAGAAAACCCCATAAATTACTTGAACACGACAAAGTTTGTGATGAGTGACAGGTTGTTTCTTCATGCAACATAGATTTGGGGTTTAAAATTCAATTAAGTAGGGGTTTAGTGAAGGCGGGTCATATTTTACCCTTTGGACAAGGGGAGTAGACCGAATGTTAAGACTACACAATGGTTAAACATAACCTGCTTACACAGTACAGTAACTCATAAAATGTGAAGACGCATTATGGGTAAAATCCAGTTCGTTGTTGTTAGTTACTTATTGTTAGAAATTCACGCTCGCAATGTGCTTGCACTGCTTCCAGCCCGCACATAGGCACTCTTGGCCTTTGGCGTTCCACAGATCTACATTTCCGACTTCCTGTGTGCCCTCCCTGGGAACACACCGCTTCCTCCTTCACTAGACTATGCTGCGTGTCCCCGATACCACCCACAAACACGTCTAACTCCCTTTCCCCCACGTGCACACACACACACACACACACACACACACACAAACAAGACCCAGCGAGGGTTTCTTTTAAACTCATCAGCAGGAGGGTGCAGTTTCGAACTGTCACCTCAGGCGAACATGCTTGTGTTGTCTACAGCATCCAAGGACGGCACAGGATTCGTAGAGTGCGGTGTGAAAAACAGTGTAGCTACATAATGAATGCTAATAATAACCACGGTTTGGGAATGACTATGTCAGATTGCCGTAGACACAGATTCATAGAATCATGCATAATTTATTTATTTATTTATTTATATATGTTACTCATTCTACTTGACAAGTATGAGTTTGGTGACAACCCTCTGGAATGTTTTTATTTTATTTTATTTTTTTAGTCAGTGTTCTAGAACTCCATTGCTTTCAGTTACCAGTAGTGCTAGTTCAGTGCGATTAATAACTGGTTTTAAACTTTACCGCTGACACACGTACACCGTTTCAACTGTCCAACCAGCATGTTCCAAGCTGCTATATCTTTGCTTGTTAATTGGACGCAGTACAGAAGCAGCCATGGGTATCAGCAAGACAGTTTGGATAGATCCTAAAAATAACTGTTTTGGATTTGACATTTACTGTTATATGTTGGGTTGGCAAAATCTGACAGTGTGGTGATCTGCTTTTGTGGGTAGCCCTTTTGGCAGCAGTAAAAGGCTTGCAAACTACTGAAGATTTTTAAATCAATATAAATTTGCACCAATTTCCAGAAAAAAGGATATTTTGTCTTGTTGCTGTATATTTCTGTTCGTAACGTTTCATATAAAATGTTGGTCTAGGCCTGCAATGCGATTGGACTTTAACATCCTCTGCATTGTCCCCTCTGCCAATGTTGTAGACTCTTTAACTGTGGGAAAGACCCTGCACACTGTTAAAGCTTTGAACAGCCAAAATCACACAGTTTTGCTGTTCAAGTCAATCCACAAAAATTTTAGTTGTACAATGAGACAGTCACAAATATGTGCTACACCTACAGGAAATAGGAAACAATAGGCACGATGGAGGAAAAAATGAAAGAAATTCCCCAGTGGGAATAATTTTTTTTTCTCCGTAGGAGATTCAGGAGGAACCTAGATACGGAGGGAGGGAGCCCATCTTCCCCTGGCTGGCCTGAAGTCAACAGTTAAAGATAAGCTAAATGGTAATATCCAGGTACTGGGGAATTTATAGGAGCAAATGGACAGTGTGGTGTGGGCACACTATAGCCTGAGGTATTAAACTAGCTGATAATAGATAGCTCGGCAAAGAAATGTATAAACATGCAAATCAGGTGAGATGGGGTGATGCATCTAGGCCTCCAGGTTGCTGAGCGTTATTGAGCTTGAACCAATGGAGGGTGGGGTCGGGGTCAGTCTGCAAACTGAGGGAGGGTGGCACGAGACGGATGCCCCCGGGAAGAGAATAGAAATGCTAATGTTAAGCAATAATTACAGTGTAAAGCATAGCACAAGCAAAGGTCTGAGCGTAATGTGGAAAATCCCAAGGGTGCTATGATACGGCAGCGTATGTAAAATATTTGCTCCGCTTAGCTCACCAGTCAGCTCCGCGGTCCTCCTGCAATAAAGACTTCCTGCGATATTTAACTATACCCTCTCAGAAGAAGATATGCAAAAAAGGCATCCTCCTTCCCTCCACTCGTCTCCTCCTCCCCCATTCTTCTGAATAGGAGCAGGAGTCGAGTGACGGAACGGAAGGTAGTTTTCTTGAGCAATGGGACGCGCCCGCCATTTCAAAAGGCTCCTCTGTGTCTCCGTGAAGAGCCCTCTCCAGCTCGAGGAGTTTTTTTGTCAGGCAAATTGGTTCAATCTGGGAGCTTTCACCCTTTTCACGCCTACCCTACAGGGTTCCTTAAAGAACTAAAAGGGACTAAAAGTTTTCTTATGGAGAAAAGCCAAAGAACCCTTTTTTTCTGAAAGTGACTAAAAGCTGGGGCAGAGCTGGCCTCTCATACATACTGTACAGGTGCAAGGCATGATGAGTGCAAGTCCACTTTAAAGATATGGCACATTTCAATCTCAACTCTAATTAAAAAATATATATTATTTGTTTTTAGACTCTACAGACTGAGTAGATTTGAGAGACTGCTGTGCGTGAAAATCCCAGGAGGTCAGCAGTTACAGAAATGCTCAAACCAGCCGTGGCAACAAATGCGTGGCACCAACAATCATGCCACGGTCAAAATCAATGAGATCACATTTTTTCCCCATTCTGATTTGATTAAGACCCGTATCTACATGATTGTATGCATTGCACTGCTGCCACACGATTGGCTGATTAGATAATTGCATGAATAAATAGGTGTACAGGTGTTCCAATAAAGTGCTCAGCGAGTGTATAATGTTACTTGTCAACATTCATTAGAAAATGTTTTTCATCAATTAGACCTTAAGTAAGTGTCAGTGTTTTGGTTCTCAGTGGACCCCCTATGGCTGCTCATAAGGTTTCACCCTACCCATGGCACCCCTGCTAATTCCACTTCTGACTAAAATGTATGTTTAGGGCCTATGTTTTGTGAGGCTGGCACATGGAGAATATTTCTGAAGAGCAGTTCTGCAGGACAAAGCTCTGCCTGCTGTTGCATTGTGTTCTCTGTAATACACCCGTACTTATATTTCTTGTGTGATTAAATAAATGCCACATTTGATATTATATTCTGCGCATACAACGAGGACATTCTGAATGTTTCTTATTACTCTGCGGTTAATTGAACGACTCAAGCACTCCTGGACCGAAAATCCTCAAGGGAAAAAAGAGTTCCACAGTCCGCCAAGCATAATATTTTATACGGCTGGATGTCACGCACAGAGTGCTTTTTTATATTTATGGATAAACAGAACACTTTCATATTTCTTTTTTTTTTCATCCTTCAGATCTGTACGCTGCACTCAAAGCCACTGCGCTCATGACAAACTACTGAAGAAGATCGTATTTCATTTTAAGGGTCCCCTAATAGACGACCATTATAGATTAATTACTTTCCACTTGGCACTGAATAGCTCAGAAAATACTTTCAGGGGAAAAGGTTCAATTAAGCCGGACTTAAGAAACATTCAGAGCCATAATTGAATCACTTGTCTCACCAATAAAAGACTGAGTATTAGTCGCTAACTTTGTTTCCCTGACACTGCCATGCTACCTATTCATTTGATCCCCTGATGGTTTTCAGCTGTCAAATTTCAATTTCACACTCTGAATTAGCCAATAATTGATTTTTAATGCATGACTAATTTTGTCGTTTCCTAAAGTGGTACTGAGAAATCTCAAAGTATTGGATTTATAATGAATAGATAAATAACATGAAGTGCATTTCAACTGCCCCTATAAAAAATGAAAGGGTATATTTAAAAAAACATGGCGGACGTAAATACCTTCCCGTTAATGTATAGAAAGTAATGTGTGTGATTCCTCATTACAGTGAATGGCTGTGAGAGAGGGAAGGCTGAATTAGGTTACCAGCTGTACTGAAATGACTGGGGAAGAGCAGCTGAAGAGGAAACTCAATACTGAAATACCGACCTGGAGGCCTCAGGAGTGACCGCGTCGACCCGGGTCGACAAGGGTGAGCCAAAGCCACCTAGGGCCCTGAAATTGGCTAAATTTCATAGGGGAACCCTTTTTAGTTCTTTATGGAACCCTCTGTCATACTGTTGGTGTGATGTGTGAAAAATCCCAGACATAGAACCATTTTGCCCGACAAAGAACTAGACTAACTTTAGCTAGACAGGGTTCTTCTACAGAATCACAGGGTTCCTATTGGAACCATTTTTTTTGAGTGAAGTAACTGTGAAACAATGAGACATTTGTTGTAATGCTCCAAAATCAAGGTTTAAATCTGTCAGTAGAGCTGACTAAGCCCTACAAAGCCTTCATCATAACAAGATGGTGGCCCACTCATTGACCTTGGCTGAACCACCACAACCAATTGGGAATTGTAGTTCTGGCCCTAATTCTATGCGGAGAACTGTATGGATATGTCAGCCTACATTACTGCTTAAGAAGTTTAATGATCTATCACTGTATAATAATGTCTTTGCACATTTCAATTAAAGCTTAATAGATGCTGGATTGATCATTATTCATGTGTTATTTTTCAGATCCTGTAATATGTACTTTTTAACTAATAATCAAATGTGAAAGGGATGTTAAGGACAGTTATGAAAAAAGGCACTTAAAATATTCATTTATTCAAATACGAAGCATTATCAAAAGAGTATTATCAAGTGTATTAATAATTAATATGAAATTGCTAATTACTTAGACTTTAGTAAAATTACTTTATTAGACTGTATTAATTACTTAGACTTCATTAAAGCCATATGTATACCAGAGGGTAATACAATGTGTTGTTCCTGGTACTGGTAGTAATTTTCTCTGGGGCAATTAACCTTGGGGGTAATTTATGAAGGGAAAGTAATTTGCTCCGAGTAGAAACCACAAATTACTTTGTGTCATGTGAAAATTGTGCATGTTCTTACAAATTGAGACAGGTACAAAACGCAAACAATTGCTAGCACAAGGAAAATGTACATTGTGACTCTATCATGTTACATTTATGCTTGAGGGCAACAAATAGATATTTAACAATGTCCCAGATTTATTTTTGGATCAATTTAAATAAATGAGAAATTACAAAATGACTTTTTAATCACCACTTTCTGGGAGCTCAAATGGAAATCACATGTGCATTGAGGGAGGGATGTTTAAAAAACCAGGAACCATGAGTGTTTCTTATGAAAGATGTCTTCAACATAAAACATTGCACTATGGTGCAACATGGATGGTGAGTTTGCGAAAGATCAAAAAGTAAAACTAATCCAGGAAGCCCTGTTTAACAGTGGTAACTTGGACAAAATTATTTTGAGACAATTCAAACAAGTGGTGCTTGGCAAATGTGTTATGCACTACCTTGGAAGCTGTAGCTATTAGATATCGGCAGGCTAAGGTAATTGACGCTCATGCAACTGACACACTGTGGTGCTGCCTAGAAAATTGTAACATCAAAATAATTATTACAGACATCCCGTTTCACTTACACGCACCAAATGTCTTCCACAATCAGAACATTTTGGATTTTCAATCATTTTGAACATGTCGAATAACAAACCTATTATGAATTCTCATACATTCCCATTAACATTCAGCATGCATGATCCACAGCACGTCCCTGTGTTAAATTGTGAAGGAAGTTTTTCATGTCCAAAGAACAACGATTTAAATTGAACCAAAATAGCTGAGCATGCCCAATTTTTTAAAATTACAAAAAAAAGGAGGGACCCATATATGTAATGTTTATCACATTTTGAGCCACAACGACCCTAGGTAGCACTATATGAACACTTCAGACTTGCAATTTTCAAAAAATAAATGTTACAGATATATCCTCTTATCCAATACACACAACATCAGTTGGTATGAATTCTATGTGGATTTTCGTTGCAGTCCATGAAAAAATACCCCCCAATGCGCTACAGCTCAGTGCTTGGCCCCTGGCATAGCTGCTTGCAGCTATATTTCAGCTTGTGATTGCTAAACTATTATTGTACAAGCTGAGCTGTGTGTGTCTGTGCATGTGTGTATGTGTGTGTGTGCGTGCATCTGTGCATGTGTGTGTGTGCATGCTTGTGTGTGTGTGTGTGTGTGTGTGTGTGTGTGTGCGTGTATGTGTAAAACACAGCTGAGTGCTGAGAACCTTCATTTCAAAATGAAGGTTCTTCTGCAGCATTCAGGTTTTGCACTCTCTTGCTGGCAGGTAGAGTCCCAGGGGGAAGAACTGAAAGACTCAGAGAAACTGGGAAATGATAGCAAGCAAGGGGACCAGTGGGCTCTCTCTTTATTTGCAACAGGGAAGGTGGCCATTTTATAAATCGGGAGCTCAGAACTTAACTCCACCATTTTATTAAGAGCTCAGAGCGGAGCGCCACAGTGGCATTATGGGAAACGCTGGGAGGATTACCTCACTGTCAGTTCTGAAAGCCGAATGCGTAATGATTAGGCATTTTGTGTTTAAAGGGCTTTCCTCCGCATCCTGGGAGGCAGCTGGGCACGGCCATTCAGCGGTGATCGCCACCGCAGTCTGGCACGCCGATGCTCAAGCAGTCAGGAGGAAAAGAGGCTGACAGGCCTCTGTAGGAGATATCCCATCCTATTTGTTTTGACAAATCCCCCCCCACACACACACACACACTCCTCCCATCCCTCCACCGAATGTCACTGACTCACTGGAAACATGCTCGATAAATACTCGCAGGTGTGTGCATTTTTAAAGAAAGGCTGGAGAAACGTCACAATACACAGTGACGCCGTTGTCTTAGGGAACACCGAGTTTACCCAAGTACCCAAGTTTACCCATGGGCGGCCTGTAGCGTAGTGGTTAAGGTGAATGACTGGGACACGCAAGGTCGGTGTTTCTAATCCCCCCACAATAAGATCCGCACAGCCGTTGGGCCCTTGAGCAAGGCCCTTAACCCAGAATTGCTCCAGGGGAGGATTGTCTCCTGCTTAGTCTAATCAACTGTACGTCGCTCTGGATAAGAGCGTCTGCCAAATGCCAATAATGTAATGTAATGTAAAAGTAACAAACGCACTCGCACGCCTTTCCGGGAACGCCATTCACCGCCGACAATAATTTCACTCAAACCTTATCATCGTTTCCCATTCCGCGAGAGATCAGACAGTGTGTTTGGAGCCCCTAGGAATATTTTTTTGAAAAGGTGATTTGAAAACAAACATAAAAAACAAAAAGCTAATGAACCTCCTCCTCTCTTATTCTGGCTAATACACTCTATTAGCGGTCCATTTTTTTGCATGTCGTGCTTAATTTAACAGCCTGCAGGGCCTTGGGAGAATTTATCTGACATTTGGTGAATGCCAGAGAGCAGCAGAGGAAGCTTATGCTTTTTATCCGGTGAGAGAGTTTTGTTGTGGGGGGGGAGTGGGGAGATTCAGCCTGTGGAGCCACTGGCTCTGCTTGTTAATAACAGCGCACAGGCAGGGCGCAATGCTTGCTACAGCCAGCAGGGGGATGTTTGTTTTTTTCATCTTGTTCATCCACACTGTTGAACATCGTCACATTCAATACTGTCTGTATGAAATTCTGTTTTGTTGAATCTGTACGGTAGGTGACGAGACTATAAATACAGAAATAATGAAAAGGCAAGTTTATATTTATCTTTACACAGAATTGTGTATTCTTAAGGACTAATAAATAAATAAATTCCAATTTTCTCAAATAAAATCAAAGTATAATGCTCTGTCTGCCCATGAACTATCAAGAAAACATGCTATGAATATATCACAACACATCTGACTATAATTGATCTCCCTTCCCAAACACACACACAATTAGTGACAGGCTCAGAAGGAATTTTCCAGCCAACATTTCTTAGTGCCAGTTGGAAGGCATCCATAAAGTCATGTTTTTTCTACAGGGGTAGATGAAAACCAATTCACATCTAGTTCTGTTTACAAAACATACATGTTGTTTATTTCAACAAGCAAAGTGAAAATAAATGTCCAAGGCATTTTTTTCTGTAACAAATCTACAATGGGCACGAGATTACAGTCCAGAATAATAACAAAATAAATCATTGGTTCTGGCTGGCATGGGTATATTCATAGCAATGCTGACTATATTAACATTGGCTAGCTAGCATGATTTCTTAAACTCAGCATTCAGCAAGCTTTGCTAGCCAGTATGATAACTAATGTTTGCAAGCTATCTTTAATTTCCTTTAGATTTAGGTTGCTTTAATCTTACTTGGTTTGCAGTCCCTGAAAAATGAACCCAGAACAAATCCCAAGTTTTAAATGTGTGTAGCTAACTTGATCTATCTTGATCTCAAACAAACGTGCTTTGCCACATCAGTGGAAACTCAAGTTCAATCAAACATGTTTATGTTTGGCTGGATTGTACGACACCAACCATATGCTGATAAGAATGTGTATGCTAATAAAGCTTGAAAAATGTAAGCTGTGGAAAAGTGTGTAATTATAAGTAAATTGAAAGGGTCATTTTCAATGTGGATGCAGCCCACCTTAAAAAAGGAATGTTAATGGAAGGATTATCACTGATGTATCAGCATGTCAGAACAAATTGACTCTGCGAATAAACTGTCTTACTTTCAAGCATAATAAGGATATGAGTGCTTTCTATCCAGATATTGAATTTTAAATACTTCATATTGAGCAAAATAAGTTCATAATTCAAGTTAATTGACAACATAATGAGCTGAATAAAAGCAAATGAAACGCATGCATATTAAATGCCTCCTGTTACGTGTAGCATAGTCGGTGGAAACGCTGAGCAATAACTTACTGGCTGGCAAGAATTAATGGCTTCAGGAAACAAAACAATCATACAATTTATCAGAACACAACAAACAAACCTTTTGCTCCAGAATGAACGAGTTTGGCTGTGTTAAAAACCACACTTTTATGTGCAAGTTAAAATGGTGACACTACTCTTAATCGTAAAAACCTGTTATTTCCATTGTGAATTGCATAATGCCACATAGTGACATAAGCAAAGTGCTTTAAAAGCGTGGCCTTGGTATGCAAGACTTTGCGGGTGCAGGGTTGATTTGACCAGGCTGTTAAAAGCCCGCTTCTGAAAGGCCCGATTTGGAAAGCGTGTCGCCGATTGTCAGCCATTGTTCGTCTTTCTTGGCAGCGTCCTGCGCCGCGTTGTTCGAGCAGACAATGACTTCGACGACACCGCTGCCAAGGCCGCGCGCGCGGTGCTCTCAGCGTTCCGCGTGACACGGCGTGGGAGAGAAGACGAGCCCTTTTCCTGCCAAGCCGGCGGTTTACCAGGCAGTTATCACACCAGCCCTCGCCTTTGGCAGGGAAGCCCGACTCGTCTACCAGCGACGGGCCCAGAAGCGGAATCTAGCGAACCATCTGAGGCGTCTGATGAAGCTCCCGGGGATAGCTTGGCGGTAACGCGTTTCAGCCGGCGGAAGACTCAGCCCGGCGAGAGCGGTCGATGAGCAGCCGTCGCGCTGCCGTGGGAACGGCTCGCCCGGGGTCACGCTGCGTGCGTACGGCACGACCGCATCGAGGAGGGAGCAGCCACATCACAGGTGTGCAGAATTACTGTGGAGTGCCGTAATGCAGAGGCAAGGCAAGGCCAGGGCAAAGCGCTTCACTGGAAACACCTCTGGTCCATTCCGTGATAGGCCTCGTCAGACTATCTATGCCAGGGGTCTCCAACCCTGGTCCTGGAGAGCTACTGGGTCTGCTGGTTTTTGTTTTCACCTTAAAATCAGCACCTGTTGAGACCCAGGTAACCAGGTGAGGTGAGTTAATTAATTAAATTAGAGCAGTTGATTACAGTTAATTGCAGGGTAAGAACGAAAACCAGCAGACCCAGTAGCTCTCCAGGACCAGGGTTGGAGACCACTGATCTATGCACACGTTAAACCTCGTATGGTAAAGGAAATGAGAAAGGCAACATGTAAGGGTCAGCGTCGATATGATGGACTATCTATTTAGGATGTCGTCTGCCCAACCCGGAATTATTATATTCATATATGTATGGCATTACCTGTCTATCACCAGTTAGCTCTTTAATGAAAGATACCAGAACAGAAATCAGAGGTCTCCTCTTGAGACTTCTTCCCATTGGCAAGTTTGTTCTTGTAACTGCCTTTTCCTTGAACTGGATTTCATACCGAAGGCTAGACGAGTGTATGCGATTAGCTCAGATCAGATCATATCAGTCATCTATTTATTTCATGGCATTTTTCATGAGATGCATATTGCATGAATAGCTCCTAAAGTACATCACAAACATTTTCTTCCCTCAAAATTGGTTGCTTATCTGTATTCAGAGGAAATGAGACTCATGTATGAAACATGGATATACACTTCCTCCTCACCTCTGGAATATAGACATCTACAACTAGGACTGTTGTTGAGGTGACTGAGAGTCTTAAGCATAATTTAAACAGCAAAATAAATGTAGCTATCAAGAAGAAACATAGTGCAAACATCAAAGTACTTCACAAATGAAGGGAACAATGTGAAGGCTTAAACAAATTGCAGAAAATTCAGGTCAATAACAACTAAATGTGGCATAGGAGAAGTTTAAAGATTACTCACCAGTTAAAGGAGTTTAAGGAGTGACTTCGGGGAGAAAATATGCATGGGGGATCTCACCCCAAAAAACACTGAGGTGGGGGTGGCTTGAGAATTTGCCACCCTATGTACAACGCCACACATTATTTGTTTGACAAGTGGTTATAGTCGATGTATAACACTGGAATACACTGTAAACCTTCAGAATTATATGTTAAAATGTATTAGCAAGGAATGCTGAATGCTGAATACAGATACTATGAAACAGCAACATTCAATCCATACATTTTAAAAATGTTTCCATGCATGCCGGTGATTGATTCAGTGTCATGTAGTGCTGTGCCTGCTTTATATTTTGGTCATTTTATATTTTCTTTGCATTTTATATCTAACATTCTGCCAAATGTTCTCCTATTTTCATTTTGTGAGGGCTGTTAAAATGTTTTCTTCGATGTATTTCTTCAGTGTATTTGTTGTAATTGAGTTTGCGCTGCTGTGACCGGAGGCTCACGGGGAAGGCCAGCCAGCCAGCCAAAGCAATTCGTTCGCAGCTGCGGTCACGATGCAGCGCACGGGCTGACGAAAAACTGATGGCGCGAGCGGTAAACAACGTCCAACTATCGGATAATGTATGTATTTTTAAGCTATTTTTCCCCTCGTAAATGAAAAGGGGAGACAATCATGTATGGGCTACAGTAGCATCAGAGGAGCAGATGAGGGAGAGAGTAAAACATGCCAAGCCTACAACTGATTTCTGCTCAAATTCAATATCGGGCCGAAGCAACACACGATGCGCCTGGGTAGCGAACTCATTCCCGAAGGATTAGCGCTACTGCATGTTAATTCGCGTTTTTGTTTTGAATTGCCCCCAGTTTCGTACCGCTAAACTGGACCGAGGCGTTTGCCGAATCCTTTAAATGAACGGACGATGAAAGGAGAGAAAGGAGCAAATCATAATCTGCTCTTAATATTCCGCGTTCGTCGCCCCTTCAGGTTGCGGCCGAATGGAATGTGGCATGGCACCGGTTACAGAGAGAGATCCCGGATAAATATTGCACTCATATAAATAATTCCATTTGTTCTGCCGCCTCTGTTGAGGCTGCTGCTAGCTCTCGCCGCGTCTGTGAGGAGGGCTTGTATGCATTACCTACACCTCCCATTCTCTCTGCTCTGTGGAAAAATCACAAGGTGCAACGGCCAGGATTTGGCAACGCAGACCGGAACAAAATTTTCCATTTAGTGGCTTGAAGTAAATTAATTGAATTTGGTTTTGTGACTGCGTGTGTGTGTGTGTGTGTGTGTGGGGGGGGGGGGGGGGGTCTATGCATGCGCATGTGCCTGCTGGTGGGAGTGTGTGTAGGTGTCCCCGTATACGCACGGGGCTGCTGGTGTCTGTGGGCGTGCGTGCGTGCTAGAGCTGCATATGATAATAACAGTTACATATTTAAAAGCATATCTTCATGAGCTGCGGATTCCAGCAGTAAATTGTATTTATTTTATTACATGAAATATATATTTACTGCATAACAGACTTGGTAATCTAAAGAGAAATAATAAAATAACTGTTCGCCTGCTGGTGTTTTGTAGAAAGGAAGAAGGACTCAATATTTTAGCTTGAAGGTGCAGTCTGTCGGCTGTCAGTCGCTAGCCTGTGCAGCCTGTACAAAATAAGAAGGAGGGAGAAGGAGAAGAGTGATAGGACTGACGAAATTAAGAGGAAAAGAGGTCAGCAATTCCATTTTTATGCTCGTGTTGATTGGCAGACGGGGAGGTGAGGTGTTTACTTCCGAACATACAATACGCTGTTGAGTTGTGCTTATTGACAACCTGCCAGAACTCCGTCAAAAGTTTAGGCCTAGACCTCTACGTGAAGATTTCCATTTAATTTCCACCACTATTATTATACGTAGAGCACTGCTGACTGTAGGCTGTAGGAGGAAAACAGACAGATACTTGTTCAGGATTTCTGATGGATTTCTGATGATTTCTGATGAACGGTGGTCATACTCTGGCCATAACATATGCCCCTGGCACCTGATCAGTCGAACTGAGATGCTAAAATCCCACTGTGCAATTATAGCAATGCTATTATTTTCACTCAGAATGTAAAATTTAGGATTGGTAACCTGATCAATATGTCAATAAAGCGGAGTACTCTTTTTGTGTCAACACTTTGGTCAACCTTTTGGTGAACGCTGAACAAATATTCAAAATGACCAGAAGGAGGGTGTGGCCATTTGCCTTATTTATCTATATCTCAGATGAAATCGCCGGACTTTTTCTTGGAACATTTCCCTTCTTCGCTAAATCAACAAATGAGTCATGAGTTCTGTGGCTGTAGCCAGATGTGAAGCGGAAGTGCGATGATAAGCGAAATAAAAAAGGAAACATTCAATCACGACATGAATGGGATTAATTTGCCAAGGATGCAAGATCCTATCAGCGCTGAAATCAGATGGGCCGCAGAGCCGCAGAGCCATCAGAACGGGGGTCGCCCAGCATCGTGGCATAAAAATGCTAATGTGCACTACGTTTTGCAGAAATATTTCATTATGCTTCTCTTTGTAGCGCCGCAGATTTTCCAAAACAGGCGCTAATAACATTTTACTGTGTGCCCACTGCTATGAAATTGGCAATTTGCCCTTTATCTGCCAACTTCAATCATTCACCCCGGTTAGATATGTATTTCCATGAATACACTGCATATACGAAACTGATATTTTACATCCACACATATAAAGCTTTATTATTGATGCGGTTTATTGCGGACATTTTTCATTTTACCGTTAAAATACTATCTTATGTTCACACATCTACCGTCTTTGAAGCAAATCATCAATGGACTTTAACACACAGTGTTAAAATAGTCCTCTCATCAACCGTGGCCAACAGTACAGAATGCAATCTCCATGAAATCTCATTAAATCTCCGACTGAGCCAGCACAATGCTGTCAGGAGACTAGCAGTATCTTTGCCTTGGCAAAACACTGGATAGCGCCGTCGTAAAGCACAAAAAAAGCATTAACTATAGAAACACGGATCATTCATATTTTCCTCTCCCTCTAGAATCCGATTTCATCGCCAAATGTCGCCGTTTAGGAATGTGTCGGAGCCTGACAACAGACGGCGACGGCAAAAGGGAGCTCACGGAGGCAACGAGACACAGGAATCGAGAGCGGGAGGGAGAGGAGCGCAGTAAAATATTTTCAGGATAGGCGAGGCTCCGGAAACACGGCCGATATGCCACCCGCGTTCCGAAAAACGCGGAGAAGCTGGCTGTCATCCCATAGCCGCGACTGTAATAAGAACAGGTAAGTGGGAGGCGCGGGGCTGGATGTGGCTGCAGTCTGACAGCGCGGGGGCCGTACAGACACCCGCACCTCTTCTGACAGCTGTCACACCGTGGGGGTGATGGATCCGGACAGGCAATTAAAGATTAAGTGGGGGCTGCTCTGTGCTCCAGCCAACGTTTAATTATTATTTAGTGTGGAACTGTTTAGCCCTTCAAGGTGACTTAATTACAGTACGCAACAATGTCCGCTATAGACGCCCCTCTGTCCCTGCTACCACAAAGCAATTTTAATAATGCTCTCCTCACTAAATTGGAAATAAGACAATAATGCTATCACCATTACAAGTTGGGTATTATACTAAGATTACCGTAGATAATTTATGTAAAAATGTTTTTTCGTTTTTTTTAACTTTTTGCTATGTATTTCAATCAGACCTGGGAAAAATACACAATTGTTTTAGATTCAAATACTTTCATGCTTTACTAAGCATGTCTGGTGTATTGGTGCATGAAATACTCTCAAAAAGTGCTAACAACGCCTTCTTGTCCTCTTGGTTGGCTTAATTGTACCAGGCAAGATCAGTTAAGCACAGAAAAACATTTGAATCCGCAACTATTAACACTATTATTTTACTTGAAGGCTCCTACATAAGAGCTATATAACACTTTCATAAGAACTACAAAGCACATTCATAAGCACCAAATAAGCATTCATAAGCACTTATGTCAATGACCACAAATAGTGTTTTGTCAACATTGATGCAGCAAGTGACATTATCCCTACATACCAAGTGAACATACACAAGATCCTTTTGACAGTTGTCGACATAAGCACTTATGTAGCTATATAATAACTTACGAAGTTGTTATATAGCTCTTATGTAGGAGCCTTCAAATAAAGTTTTACCATTACGTATTTGACCGAGGTCTGATTTCAATGCAAAGTTCTGAGTTTGACTAGAGGATACAGAAAGGTACGGATACAGAAGCGGTTGACTGAGGCGCTGGCCTTGGTACTGAAATCTCCCAACACTCTGAGTGAACAGATTTACAGTTGAACAGATTATGCCACATAATAATAATACAGTTTTAATGAAAAATGGTGATGATTTAAGGTACTTAATAATCAATGACTTTAGTTCAAAATAATGAATCAGTCCTTCGATATTTTACAAAGTTGCTGAAGTTGTAGATGTCTCGGGATGGTAGAGTAGTTACAGACTTGGCCTATCTACCTTGTGTACTATTATATTTGTTTTTTTGTTCTATGAACTGGAAATGCACTATTTGTACATTGCTTGGGATAAAAGCGTCTGCTAAATAAAATGTAATTTAATGTTATGTCGGAAAGGGAAGCACTTCCCTATAAGATTCTCTTATGGGAGCCAAATGGCTGGTAACACTGAATGTTTAATTCAGAGGGGAAAGCGTTATTAAATCATTTATACCCATAGTACACATCCCTGTCTCCTAACATGTGTGAAAGGACTATGAATATTTGTATTGCTGCTGTTGTTTCGTTTTTAGTTTCTCTCACAAATGCAGTTTGACAAGCTCATTTCGGTGAACACTGAAAAAAAGGAAAAAGGCCTGCACTTCAAAGGGCTTACAAGTTAAACGCTTAAAGACAAGATAATACCAAGATAATCAAATCATTTCACTTTGGGTGCCCATTTTGTGAAGTGAGGAGGGTTTGCCCCACAGTCAGTTCAGACCACCATTACAGATTAATCGCCTAATGAACCAGGTAGATTTTTCCTCAAAGTGTCATACATAGTGAATCTTTATCGGAGCCGCGCATCCCCAACCACACACACACACACACACACACACACACACACACACACCACCCCGCCGTCTCTTCGTTAATAATTCTGGAGACTGACACAATTCTCTCCTCTCCTAAGCACCGCTATTAGCAGATTAATTGTACAGTCATGCTCGGGTGCCCTTATTCTCGCATCTGCTTAATACATAAAAATGGTTTATCGGCGCCGGAAAAACCCCACGATTTCACACGCGCGCGTATCGGCGTCTCCGCGCGGCAGCGGAGCAGATGTTTCCCGCCGCGCCTGCCGATAACCGCCCAGGGAAGGGGAGGAACAAAGAGAGGGGGGAAAGTTTCTCTGTGTGACTGTGAAGAACGGTGAAGATGGGTTTCTCAGCGTTTAACCCGCAGCCCCCCTCTTAAACATGAATGAAGCCCAGGCCAGCAGTGACCCTGTAAAAAAAAAGCTTCATTTTTGTTTTCAGCCTGCAGATATGGGGGGCGACATTGGCTCAGGCGGTAAGAGCATTCGTCTGGCAGTCGGAGGGTTGCCGGTTCGATCCCACCGAAGTGTGTCAAAGCGTCCCTGAGCAAGACAGCAAACCCCCAAAATGCTCCTGACGAGCTGGTCGGTGCCTTGCATGGCAGCAAATCACCGTCGGTGTGTGAGTGTGTGTATGAATGGGTGAATGAGAAGCATCAATTGTTCAGCGCTTTGAATAAAGGCGCTATATAAATGCCAACCATTTGGTATGGCAAATATTATGTTCACACAAATGCAATTGGGTGTTACATCTAACAGCACAGTGTTGGCACTGAGCTCTCTGTAAAATATGGCTTTGGCTTATCTTCATAGGGGAACCATTTTAGTTATTTTATGGAACCCTCTATGGAAGGTGCAAAAAGTGTCAAAGCTTCCAGATTTAACCATTTTGCCTGACAAAGAACAGTTGAATTAGATGTGGTTCCTCTATAGAGACACAGAAGAGCTTTGGGAACTCCTTCTTCTAAAAGTATACTACTATGGATTTCAATGAACAGCCCAATGCTTGAACTCAGCATTTTTTTCCCCACAGTCACATTAAAGTGTTAATTTTCTTTTTGACATGACAAATCAGGAGGATGCAATTAGAAGACTTGTCTAATTGTCACAATGAATTTAATACATTGTTTGCTTTGTTTTCCAGACCAGTGCCGTAAGGTGTAGGTGTGTCACATGGTTTTATGCACCGTTAAAGTGATCTTTTGTTTTACTCTGACACCTGGGTTAATTGCACTCGAGAACATTTCAAAGCAAACTCGGAAAAGGCCATTGGTTTGGCCTGAGGTAATGCGTATCACTTCATTATAATGAGAATACACGTATATCAGTTACTTAGGCATGCAGATGGATGTACATTTTTCCTATTGTACAAAAGTTTGCATATATGCATCTCACTTTAAGCACGCAACTGTCAAGACATAGAAACAGTTACTGTAGTTAGAAAATAAATAATAAAACAAAATATGTAACTAGTTTATGTGTCATAAATGTAAGCACCCTTTTAAGGATGACATAAATGGGTGATGCATTGCCAATGATATGATGCGATGATGTAAAGAAAGAAGTTTTTTCCCCTTTTATCTAACTAATTAGAACTATATGACATTTACATTGAGAGAAGACAGATGAGGTCATTCTCTGTTCTGGCTTTATAAATGCCAGCATCTGATGTTCATTCACTGACAGAAGACAATATTTAATGGAATTATCCGGTCGTAAATTGCGATTGCGCAAAATCCGAAGCCCAGCTGTCAATAGGCCACGCACGTTTTTCCGTTGACTTAAACATGTCAGCGAGTTGAAATCGTTCTCGGGTGACTCATACTGGCAGTCGCGGAACGTGAACACACAAACTGCGCAGTTCACAGCGACATGTAATGCTTTACTGTCAGACGGACAGGCGTAAAGAGGCGCGATTTCGTTGAGCCGCTGGAGCCACAATGGAGGCAGACGGGTCAGGCAGGGTCAGTGAGCTGTGTTTATTCCGGGCCTAGCAGAGGGGGACTGGGCCAAAGTAGGGGGCAGCCATTTTAGAGTATGGGCCAGGGAACAAAATCCAATTGCGGGGAGGCATCGCGGCTGAACAGCTGAGCCGAGGCGCCGGCCTGGTGATTTATTACCGCGTCCCGGTTAGATTTGCCAATAGGAAAACACTTTAGCGCATGGGAACCGGGGATAACTGGAGAAAGATCGATGAGGATTTAGATTGAATTATATTTCTTCTCCTCTCCCTTGCCTTCTGTGGCTGCCCCTTCCAGGACAGTTTCAGGATGAAGGGTGGGTGGGGGGGGGAGAGTCTGGTGTTGTTGTTTCATTTGCTGCATTTATAATGCTGACTGGAAAGCGCTCATCCCGCGCTGTAGTCAATTGCATTCTGGGTCGACAACCTGTCACGAACGACCACTTCTGAGAGCGGGTCTACGTGTTGAGCCGAAATGGATGTCCTGGCCTTACAGTCTAAAGACTTTAATCGTCTGAAAGGGGTTTGACACAATGCTCAAATGAAACTACAAACTCATTTACTGACATTGATTATGTAGCATATTTGCAACATCAATCAACTGCAGGCGGGCGGCTTACTGTCGAGAATACGGATAGTACGTTTACATACTGTTTTACGGTATGAAAATGCCATAAAACATGTATGCTGTAGAAAAATCATTACAATGAAATTAATGTTTAACAGAACACAGCTCAAATTCCCAATGCAATAAAGGCTATTGTACGACCACTTTTACTGCATAACTTGACTTGCTGAGCTTTCATTTGTACCTCTACATTATTACCTTCATAGTTTACCATATAAATGTCAGAAAAGAATACGTATTGACTCAAGAATTAGGCTTCTTTGGCACCTAGCAGAAAGATGCCAGCAAATAAGGAACCAAGCAAATGAATTAAGGTTCTTCAGGACCATATAAATAGGCATGCAAAAACTGAAGGAGAAACAAACACAAGGACCTTCGGAGTCAGAAGAGAAATAATAATCAAAGTGAATATACAAACTGGAAAATATAATCACTGCGACACTACAAGCAGAAAGAACATGCTATATCTTGTTTTACTACCCTCCCCCATCTCCTGTACCAGAATATAACAAGCCTGCGTAGAATATGTGACTGCTTACTACCACTGTGCCTTCCTAATTAATTTTATTGTGACTTGCGGTTGCAGACAGGTATAGTTATCTGAAGAAAAGAAGCTCCATGCCCCAGTGCCTCGAATGTTAAAGGCAGGGCTGGCTCACTCTTTGGAAACGCCAACCCTGACTGTCTCAGCTGATAATAGCCTAATTCCTCAAACGTACGTCATTAAAGGAAATCGCTTTGCATTGCGGTGCGTACTGTAAATATATGACAAAGTGTAATCTCATGAATATGAGGGGAGTGTGAGACACGGTTGTACGAAGGGGTAATGTGAATGTCGACTTGTCTTGGATGGGGGCATCTGCAGAGAGAAGTACGAATGACAGGATGTTTATTGAAAGGGTGAGTGGCGGAATCTAGCCTGACGTGGGTCTAACTACCTGTTCTGACCCATATTTCATTCTCATTCTACCTACTGCACCTGATAAAGTAGGGGTCCGTTCCACAAAGCAGGATGACTGAGTTAGCCGGATAACTAATTAATTCATCCATTCATTCATTATCCTAACCCGCTTATCCTGAACAGGGTCGCAGGGGGGCTGGAGCCTATCCCAGCATGCATTGGGCAAAAGGCAGGAATACGCCCTGGACAGGTCGCCAGTCCATTGCAGGGCACACACACCATTCACTCACACATTCATACCTACGGGCAATTTAGACTCTCCAATCAGCCTAACCTGCATGTCTTTGGACTGTGGGAGGAAACTGGTGTACCCGGAGGAAACCCATGCAAACACGGGGAGAACATGCAAACTCCGCACAGAGAGGCCCTGGCCGACGGGGATTCGAACCCAGGACCTCCTTCCTGTGAGGCGGCAGTGCACCATCCGTGCCGCCTGCCAGATAGCTGCACTGAGTAAAACCTGGGGTCTGTTCCACAAAGCAGGACTACTTAGTTAGCCAGATAACTACACTGAGTAAAACCTGGACCTTGACAAAATCAGGAATATGGCCTCGGATAAAAAGAGCTGTTCCGGGGTTTACTTTGCAGTTATCCAGCTAACTCAGTAATCCTGTTTTGTGGATCAGGCCCTGGACCCCTCCCAAATCCGGAACATGGACTGAAGTAAAAAGACTGAGTTTTACTTTCTGCAGTTATCCAGCTAACTCTGTAATCCTGCTTTGTGATACAGGCTCACAGGGGTGGTGATGTGAATGTTGTGTGAAACCACATGGGTTTGTTGAGTAAATAGTCCTTGATGGCGGAATTTATATTTCATATTTTGCATTATGTAATTAGATCAATTATTCATGGCAGCAAAAGTAACAAAGGAAGCTTATGAGCTTGAAATTCAGCTCATCCTCCTGAATGGATCTTTGGTTCTTTGGGAACTCAATTCATGATTATCTTTGACTGTAACTTAGGGAGTAGAGGGATGGGGGAAATGTATTTTTTGATCGGTATGCATTATTTCTGGGAAATATATGCAAATGCAATATATGAAAATGCAAATGAATGCAATGGCTTCCATTAACCTTTGTGCCCAAACTGCTGTAAACAAAATCGCTTTAATGTGACAGTGACGAATGTTGATTTAATGCAGGCTAAACTGCACTTTCATGGAGAAGCGTTTCTAATCATAGGTGGCAAGCCTGGAGCGGATCAATCACCCAGCCTTCGCCTGTACTCTCCACCACCATCATCAAATCATTGATATTATTTAGGCTTCAAATACATGTTTTTTTTTTTTTCTACTGAGCAACCAGGCTGAGATCAGCGATAGCCAATATTAACTCCTTAGATACAGAAAATAGTTGGTGAAATGTCAAGCCATTGTTTATGCTCATGCAATTTCCAACTGATCGCTGTCGTCTTTTTTGAATCGAGTGGTCCTCAACCCTGTCCCTGAAGATCTACTGTCAATGCACACCTCATTCAGCAGATCTCTTTCAGCTGCCAATCAGTGGAATCGAGTGTGTTAAACTAGGGTTGTAATGACAAACTGCGTTTAGGACAGTAGATCTCCAAATGCAGGATTGGGAACCAATGATGCGAAGCCTGTGGAGCTAGTTTCTGACAGACAACTTGAGAAGCGCTGTCTGCTCGCATGATGATTAGGCCTTAAGGGCTATATAAACTACCAAATTTACCAACCTGTGCATGCCATTACTGAGTTTGCTGCTGCTCTGGAAATCTAGCAAAAGCTGCCCTGCTGCCTGGCTCATTCTGCATGCTATGGCCATAGCGCTGCTTGGCTCTTTCTGCTGCATTCCTCATTTTGGCACGCTGTCGCTCCTGTGCTGCCATTGCTCATATCGCATTCTCTCGCTGCATTTGTTTGAATTATCCGGCTTATTCCTGAAGTCATGGCTTTCAGAATGTTTTTGTGGGGTGTGGGGAGGGGGGGGGGGGGGGGGGGGCAGCATTCCTCCTCTGCTGCCAGTGCAGCATCTGGACAGTCCCCGCTGCAGCAGGTACACCGTGTACCGTCCCCAGATCTGAGAGAGAGATTACAGGGGCTCTGAGTCAGTCTCTCTCTCCGTCCCTCCCCATGGCCGGCTGTGATTGCTCCTGGTTTATGGGCACCCTGCGGTCCCTTTATAATGGCTGTCATCCTGAAGAGGCATTGATTTCTCTGCCGGTCTGAGCGCGCCGCGATGTACGGCCCCAGTCCATAAGTATTCGGACAGCGACACAGGTTTTGGCTCTGTACTCCGGCTCACTGGATTTGAAATGAAACTATGGATATAAGGTGAATGTGCAGACTGTCATTTGTATATATATATATATATATATATATATATATATATATATATATATATATATATATATATATATAAATATGGGGGAGACATATACACAGTATGTAACCAATGTAACCAATATCATATATTTGGTTATAGAATATATATATATATATATTTAAAAAATGTAATAAAAACCTAAATTATTAAAACTGAATAAAAATAAAATTGCAATCGGCAATAATTCTGTATTTTTACAGAGAAAACTTCTGTACCCATTCTTTCAATTGTGGAGAGTGTAATTTATTTCATTTTCAGAAACTAAAATGGCTGACAAATGGAATTGCACTTGTACTGTAGAGGAGTTACATTGTTGTGGGCTGGCACATGGTTTTCTTCAAAAAGAAAAAAAGATTGTCAGACTTTAGTGGAAGAAAGAAGGGAAATGTGGAGGCACACGGCATAAAATCACAACACAGTGCACACTGTTCTGTTTCCTGACTCCATTTCCCTCTTCAGATAGTGTGGTGATGCTTCAGGTTAACCTTCCATAGACAGCAGGTAAGTGAAAAACATTTCCTGTTGTTCTGTGTGGAAAAACTATATGAAAAACTGGGACCACCATAGGCCTTAGAAGTCATCCTTCCCTTTGGGAATATCTATGGTTTCTAAGAATTTTCTAGACTTTCAGATCAAAAAGTGGTTAGCAACCAGTTGCACAATAACATGTATTTTCAGTTACCATTCATGCGTGTTGCCAATATCTATTACCTGTTAGTGTAATACATTATAAATGTTTCTACTTTGTACAGTTGTATATCGGTGTAAATATATGTTGTTGTTCTTGTTATTTGTGTGGTTGCTTTAAATTTATTCGCTGGCTAACGGTAGCTTTGGCGAGAAGGTCATTCCTATGAAAATACGTGCGATGGGTGTTGACCGATGAACATCCAGCGTGCTGTTAGCCTGCAGGCTATCATGAGAGCTAGCTATCATGGGCCTGCTCTGCCCTCCTCTCTCTCCGGGAACCGGCCCCCTAGTCGAGTGCTGGGGCACAGCCCGTATGGAAATGTGACATTTGTTTAGACTCCTGCCACCTAATGATCCGTTTAACATTGGGCTGTTCCCCTCTAATTGCTTCACACACTACCCGGATGGAATAGTGAGTCACAAAATAATTGCTCCCTGTATGAGGGCAATGGGCTGGCTGTGCCCCCCCCTCCCCTGCCAGCTCCCCCTCGGAGGAGCTCAGAGAATGTGTCTGCCCGCCCATATCGAGAGAGCTCTCTATCTCTACATTTCAGGGGAAACGAAACTCTGAAGTCGTTTTTTTAAATTTGAGATGAAACATTCGCTTTCTCATCCTGTGGTAATATAGTTCCATGAGTACTATAGGTCGGTCTAGAAAGAAAGGCAGAAATACAGACAGACAAAGCCATACACAGACAGACAGCTGTGGTTGGAGGTCGACCAGGGACAATTACAATCTGTTTTACTCTATTATAGAACAGTTCTGACCTTGCAGTGTAATTGTCTGAGAGACATTATCACATGATAAAGTCACTCCTAACTTGGCAAAACCAAACTGATACTGTACATGTACGTTCAGCTGATTTATTATATCAGAGATACGTAACCTAGAAACACTCCGGAAGTGTAAATTTGGTAAAACTGTTGTATAATTGCAATAATACAATTGTGACTTACCGTGAGATAATGTCACCACTTTCTCACCATACATCACTTCTTCTCTTGTATTATTGCCGAATTATCAAATGTCGCCATTAGAGAGAGAGGCTATTGATACATGTCTTAGCAGATGGCTGCAATGGTAGCAGAAGTATAGGACTGCTGTCTCTCTTGGACTAGAGTTCACCATTCTGTGCTCTAGACATCATATGACCATCTGTGGGAGGTTATGCAAATTAATTGCAAAAGATATTGATGCTGTTTGCAAGCATCCAAGCCCTCATTTTTCTAAATTCTTATCCTGCATGGCTATCCCTGTCACACAAAAACAAATATTGACACATTTTATGCTAAATGTATCAAAGTAAAAAAGTACAAAAGCTTCCAGCGACTAGTTCTGTTGAACCTTGATGTTAGATATTCCCTGTACACACTTTTTATGTCAAGCTTCTACTAGAGAGGCTTACTTTGGATCAAAAGAAAAAGACACCCAGCTTGATAGCCCTATAGGCATGTTTAAATGCAGTAACTGCAATCATTGTGAGAATGATAATCCAAGGAAATAATTCTACTTACATTGTATTTCATTGCAATATTTCCACCTCTTTCTTTTTGTGTAATATTTGTATAGTCATTATCTCATTTGGTTGCTTTCTTGCCCCATCTTTCAAAATCCACTTTTGATGGCATACTGGTGGGACAATGACTAATTTACTTAAGGCTCATTTACAACCTTTTAAAAAGCAGTACGGAGAAAGCTTCGCTAAAAGCAGGCCAAAACTTTTGGGGGTTTGACTTTATAAAACCTTTTTAATTGATAGAGCAATTTAATAACAACATTTTAATGATTTTTCTTCCTCCTACAAGAGTGCCTTGAACTTCACTGAAGTAACCGTTTTATAGCTTTGAACTTGAACGTTCTTCTATACGAGTTTCAGAACCTTTTTATTGTACATTTTACTGTGGCCACTATGGAGAGCTAAGGGAGAGTACTTTGGTTCTTCTTAAAACAAGAATCATAACACATTAAAATGAGCAAACAATGCCTACTTATTCATTTAAAGGTCTAACACAGGGTGTCAAACTGAATTCCCAGGGGGCCGCAGTGGCTGGTGTTTTTTGTGGTTTCCTTTCAATCAGCTGTCAATTAAGGCCTTGAGAACAAGGTGTGTCGATTCTTTAGCCAATCAATGACTTAAATTAACCACAGGTTCTGAGAACAACCCGAAAACCGGCAGACACTGTGGCCCTCCAGGACTGGAGTTTGACCCCTGTGGTCTAACCTATCGGACGACAGTGTCAAACAGACCTATATATTTACTATAAGCATGTTAGGATACTCTTGTGTACTACAGTAGCACTAATTATGAAAAGTCACTATGTACGTCTGAACTACATATTCCAGGGTATTTACTTTGGCGTGCCCAGAATGCCTCACTCTCCTTCTGCGCAGTCAATTGTGCATGAAAATGACAAAACAAACATTTGAATACGAGTAAGAAATCGCTGACATCTGCTATCGCACAGAGTAAAAATGGGGTAAACAATAAAAAAAAAGTGCAGTCAACTGCTTTTTTTTTTTTTTCAGAACGTCCCTGAATCACCGGTGGCAGATAATCCAAAGCTTAAGAGCAAGAAACATGCTTTAAAAGGTGACAAAGAATGTGTAAATGAGGGCTTAATGGTAGAAGGTCTCTGCTACATTTTGCAGATGAAAAATGGTGCTATAAAAATGGTAATGATGTTATAATGCATTTAAGTAGGGTCGTCACATTCTTAGCTACTGACATTAGCGCCGGTGAAGGTCCCATGGGGAGTATCCCTCCCAGGGAGAGGGCTTACTGTACCTCCGGGCAGTGCAGTATCTTACTTTAAAAAGAGAATGTTCCAGAAATCCTCTAAGGAATCGTGCAGGTGACACGTTGGGGTTCACGCTTTCGGATTTTTGACGTCAGGGCACGTCAGGAAGCATGGCTCCGTGCGGTGGGCAAGGAGTGGCTTCCTCAAAAACCCCTGCGCCATTAAGTCCTCCGGATGAGACAGACAGATGAAGTATAAGCCACCTGTCTGCAGCTGCATGGTTTTAATGAGCGGAGGTGGGAAAAGAAGGAAGCGATATCACAGGCTGTCAGCGTCCCAACATTAAATATGAAAGCAAAGTGGCATTAGAAGAAAGTTGGGGGTGGATGAGTGGCAAAGGAATTCAAAATATAAAGAATTTAGGGAGTAGATTTCTGTTCCTCAGTTCAATTTTCTTCTGGTCAATCCATATTTAAGAGCCTACACTCAATGCTAAGCTTATACTAAACTTATGCTAAATTGAACTCATAATGTACATTAAGATATAGAAAAGCAGAACAAACTGAACTAAGTTCAGGATTGAGGTCTTGCAGTGGATGTGCCAGTACAGTACACACAATTGCCATTGAAACTACAAGCACACCTGGGACTCTTGGGATACCTGGGTCTTAGATCAAAGCGGTTCCTTAACTAAATCTGATATAAGCTGGGATTGAGTGGTCACACACTTCGGTTTTATTGAAGATCGAAAGGGTGCGAGTCAGTCTTTTGTGCAAGTGTGATATCTCCACATCTGTGTCGGTTACAGGCTAGCTACTTTAACGGTGCGGCGCACCTCCAGATACTGCGCTGCACCGCCGACAACTCGCTTTACTCAACACAGAGAAGATGGGATCTGAGGAGTCTGATTCACTGCTACTATCTGACACATAATGGAACTGAAGAAGGATCACAGTAAAATGTTCAGTGTTTAATCAACTCTTACAGAGTATATATGGTCTCTATTAGGCTCCTATGTAGCCTGTGAATCCTGTGAATTAACACGGGACGTTTTACAGTGATGGGCCTGAATTCTATGATAACACTTTCATGTAATTAGCAGCACAGAGACATCCAAAGCAGTGCACAAGACAGGAAAACATACAACGTCATTCATTGCAAAGCAGCTCCCTTATGTTTATTCCTCGCATGAAGTCAACTCTAACGAGTCCAACAGGGGATACATTTACCATTAAGGAGTTTGAAGGACTCTATCAAAGTGGATTCTACAAGGAACACTTTGCAGCATATTATTACACACATTCCTATAGGATTCAAAGCAATGGAATTGTTTCTACATGACCCAAATGCCAGCAGTGGTATATGCCGCTAGCCTATCATTCGCCCTATATCTGAGACCGGGGACTCATTATGTGCGCTGATTCACATCAGTGCTGCGGCATTAGCGGCGGTTGTCCCTGGGTGAATTCTCTAATAGCGGCGTCAAACTTTTTTTTGTTTTTTTTTGTTTTGTCGTACACCGGTAATCTGAGTGCACTCACAGGGGGCCGGATCGCTCCGTGGGACCCCCGACGCGTGACGCCGTAATCCCGTCACGTGATCAGGAGGGCATGCTGGTCCTGGGAGGGAACCTGGCGACGCCGGCGTCATTAACGAGGAGTGTCTCTCCAGGAAGTCTCCTCGGGATAACAGGTATCGCAAGGTTAGCAGCAGGTAAGTGCAATGCATTAGCATAAACGCTTATAAAAAACTTCAGCACAACTTTTGCATCAAGGAGGATTTCATTTTTGGGGATACGTTTGGGAGAGCTAAACTTATCCAGTGAATACATTGCTAGTGTGCCCTGTTTCTATATGAAGTACAATAGTACGCTTTTTCTGGGGTCACAAATTGACACAATACAATGCAGTAATGCACTTCCACGTATATACTGGATTCCAAAAAACAGATAAGAGCATTATGGCATTATGAACATATATAATCCTTGGCTATTTGGTTGTTTACCGTTTATTGTGTGTGGAAGGAGACTGAATGGATATATTTGGACCCAAAAAGAGCAAAAAGGGCCTGTTGGCCGATCCACAGTGGACTCTGAGCCACTGGGCGGCTTAAAAGCAGGAGGTCCTCGACAGTGTCGCTGAAGGTCAGTGCTACCCCACAGGTCAGGAGGAGAGACGTGGCGTCAGCCCCCAGAGATGGTCTAATCAAAACTCGGGAGATGAGATTTTACCACTCGATCAGGATTATATCTTCCCACTGGCCCTGGATTCCAAGGTCTGATGTGCCGTTTAATCATGATCAAGTGCTACTGCTAGCCTTTTTTTGAAAGATTTTTTGGTGGAGTTTAAGGCTACTTTGATTATGAAAAACTTTGAGTCATTCTGATAATAGGTGGCAAACAATAAGAAAATCAAATATTAGAGTTATAAAATACTAACAATGGTATTTCATACAAAATAGGTCATACATTGTATACAGTTTACTTGTTTCACAATGGCATATTGTGTAGACTTGAAAAATTAATAAATGTGAAAGCTACTTATAAAAGCTCTCCTGCATCTTCTATGGCACTTAACATTTATGTAGCAAGAGTGCCTGATGAATGCCCGAATGTCATGTAATGTGGTGCATTAAAGATGCGTCTTCCATTGTCCATGCTCTCTGCCCATCTTGCTGTGATGATGACAGCAGACTGGGCCCATTACTGAGAGGTACAACGTACTGATTACTATCCACTTCTCTCAACAAGAAAAATGTCATAATTTCATCTCAGGTATGCCTCTTGGTACAAGTCTCTGTTTTGAAAAATGGGACACTGGGCAATGAAGTGTAGTGAATGTTTACATTATATAATGGGGCCATTTTGTACAGTACAATCACCATACATTTTGCTTCCCCGTCTATATTTTATCCAACCTTGCTTGCATTAGGTATTGCGTTAAATTCGTAGCCATGGCAACACATTCTAATTGCTTACAATGAATAGGTGTGGAAGAAACATTAACAGCACAGTGCTAAAGAATGAGGTGACCTTTCTCGCTGGCCTTCCAGTGCTGCAACAGCTGTCTTTGAAAAGCTTTCTCGCTACAGTTCCATAGAGATTAACTAAAGAGTACTCCAAGCTGTGTATGTTTTCTGACATTTTAACTTTTATGGAGTGCGCAGAGGTGCAACTCATAGGCCTCAACACGTATACATTCATTTAGGTATTGTGTTGTATCTAAAAGAAAGATTCTGGGTATTGGGCTATATAGCAGTACTAAGCACGGACAAGAGTGCATGGTGCAGAATGCTTTTATCATACCACTGTTAAGCACACAGTTGAAAGACATACACCTTCAGAAATAACAAATGGACAGATATATTTATGTTCTTCAAGGATCACATTTCCCAAATGTACACTGAAAGTACAGTAATGTTCTCTTCAGGCACAAATGAAAAAAAGTTACAAATTAATTATATATGGCTGGCTAGTGGTACAATTGTATGTACCGTCCCAGCAACAAGCATTCATTTCTGAAGCTCCAGGAAAACTACAAAGAAGGATAACTAAATGATTTCAGGTTCTGAAATGTGAAAGTTGTGAGGAAAAACTAAGTGGGATTAAAGGGTGGGTTGTTCACTGAAGAGGATTTGGCTCAGACTTACAGAGGGCACACAGTACTTCATCACATTTGGCATAATTAATTTGAAACATTATACGCACTGAATAATGCTCTACTACCAGAATACATGTAGTGCTAATGATAGCAGACACCAATAATGTGGTCGACTGCTGCCTATCTTCAGCTCTCACAGAATGAAACAAGTGCAAAGTCATGCTTCAAATGTTCTTCTTCTCGGTTATGATTAATTAGGCTTTAATACGAGGTCTGTTTTTGTCACGTTCTCTCCCTCAGTCTTTCCAGGCACGGAACGCCTGTCTTTGTTTGGCTGTGAGTGATTAAAGAAAGGATCTATTTGCATCAGAAGGCAGCCATTTTGGGCTTGTTAGAGCGAGGGGCAAGGTGAATGCGATTCCTCCGGTCTCTCGCTAACTTCCAATGTCACCTCATTACCGATAATCGCTTTAGATCGCGCTTCATCTTGATTAATTGCCTTAATGTTCGGTGAAACACGGAGACTACTCCCACTCGATTTGTTCCGCTTTTAACATAGCATGGCTTAAAATCGGGAGCTGTAACTTTCATTATAATCAGGCTTATCTGCTGGGTAAACTTTGAAATATCCATTGCTGAATATTCAAATGCATGCCTTGTAATTTTACATTCAGAATGCTTAGCTTTGAATGCCAAACATCACGTTTCAAACCTGATCAGTCATGTAAATGCATTGAATGCGATTGGACACTGTTCAAATGATATTTGCAGGCCAGTATAATCCCGGTAATATCCGTTGTTCTCCAGCTTCCTTGCACTCCAGAGTTCACCAGCTGAGCTGCACAGTCATCAGATTGGAGAAGCAAACTCAATGCTGAGTTGGCAGCTTACCAGAGGAGTTACTTCTATGCGATGAGACAGGGACTACCCATGCAACAGAAGCCTTCCAATTCTAATCAGGGGTACAATCAATGTTGTGTGATCCTGTGGTAACCATGGATGGCACTAGTACTGCCAGGATTTCCAGACAGTAGTGTGCACCCTGCTGTAACATGCAGCTAGGCTAGCTTGACCATCGATTTAGCTGGTCAAACTGGTCATAAGCTGGTCTAGCTGGATATGAGCTGGTCAACTAGCTAGTGCTGGTAGCTTATCTCAGCTGAAAGCTGGCCAACCAACTACTAGCTGTTTCAAAACATAGATTGAACTACCATTTTTTCAGCAGGGTGCTATCAGAATCACCAGTATGCACTGTTTCTGTCATTACACTGAAAACCAGTTGCTTCAGCATGATGTGCTAATCGACAGGCTAAAGGCTAACTACCCTCCATAAACAAGTATATGCAGACCAGAGTAATGAGAAGCTAAAAAACTGCCCAGCATAATGTACAATAGCAAGTAAGATATCACTAATGAATGATGCCCTCCCAGCATGGAAACTCTACACCCTCAATGTGCTTAACAGGAATTAAGTACAAAGAGGATTATTTGAGGGATTAAGATGCTAATAAGAGAAAAACAGATACTGTAAAGACAGAAGGTTTTTGATCCATGCAGTCGGCATAATGATATTGTTCATATTACCACTCTTGTTAGTTTACTGCCAATCAAAAGGCAAAACTTATTTAAGCTCAAAGTTAAATATTAATCTCTTCTCAGATTTCTTTTCAGCTGCTGGGGTTGAGGACAACAAAAAGTAATCAAATATTTAAGAGAATCAATCTTTCTACAATCTTAATTCTATGACTGCCAATGTTTGTCACCTCTAGCACAACATGACACGTTTGGTGATTATGGAAAAATCTCAAAGATTTGAAGTGGAATTTTTTTTTGATATTAAGAAATTCTATTGGCTAGTATTCAAAGGTAAGTCCAGACATTGAAGTTGATGAGAGGTTGGATATTCCAGCAAGACAATTATCAAAGCATACCTCTAAATCAACCATGAAGTACCTCCAGGAAAGACAGATGAAGGTTTTGGAATGACCATCACCGTCCCCAGACTTGAATATTATATTACACCTGAGGCTTGTATCACAAAGCAGAATTACTGAGTTATTTGGATAACTGCAATGAGTAAAACGGGCCACCAAATCACCCAAATATCTGCTGCCTACCAAGTTCCCTGCCTCCACTCCCACCTACACCCCCACCTCTTTCCTCTTTTTTACTCTTACTACTGATTGCACTGATTGCTATGTACACATACAGATTCTGATACTTTATTCTATACTCAATCAAATAGCTCCAATGCCCCAAAAGTGTGTGCTAGACTGCACACAATGGGTTCCTAATATTAAAAGTGGAGTGGAGAAGGAAGTAAAAATAGCTTATAGCTTTATAGTTATGATATGGAAAGGTCATCTCTTCAGGAGACCAGCCCCAGTCCCTAATAGTGCCATCCTGAATTCAGTACCATTTCATCCTTGGGTATTTACACAAAAACTAAGCCGTTAATTATGGTAGTGTATTATTAGTTGTTATTTAATTGTGTTGTGTGTTGTATTTTCTTCAAAAGTAAGCAAGGACAGTAAGTCAATTAACATATTGCTTTGGATGTGCTCTTGCTGCTTAGTGGAATGTTCACTTCATCTTTGAAAGAACATTCGGTTTCTGTGTGAGTGTGTGTGTGTGCGTGCATGCTTGTGTGTGTGTTTATCCAGAAAAATGTGCAGTATAGTGCTTAAGTTTAGCATATTGGCCATTTAAATTCTGCCTATTTACTGGGGCAGTTCACATGAAGGAAGCAAAGCCAGCAGCCTTCCTCTGACCACAACAACATTTTGAAACCCTCTGGTGTATTGAGATATTTTTAATGATTCCTTTCTTATCTCCGGCTCACTGTCACATAAGAGCTAGGATAATTAGCTTCGGGAGTCTGCAGCTTTATGGCACCGGATAGATATTTAGATTTGTCCAGGAACTCTCAAGTAGACTGAAGATCCATAAGTGGCACAGTAATCAGCAATCAGAAACTGAAAGTGCTCTCCACTTAGTCAATAATTCAACATACTGAAGTCAAAGAAAATCAATGATGTCCTCCACCAAAAAAAAGTGACTGTTTTCAACAGCAGTTAAGAACCCATTTTTTAACGCAGCCTCTAAAAATAGCCGCCCGGTCCTCTTGATGTCAGCAAGGTCTTTCTTGCGACATAAATAACAATGTCCCGACCTACGGGCCCTCAGTGTGACACGTTCCCATATTGCTTTCCCACACAGGCTACGCTTGCGTAAGCTCGCTCAAGAACTGAGGAATAGAAACCTAGATTTAAAAAAAACCCAACATAATCTCATTCCTTTTTCCCTTTGGGAATCAGAACGCCGTTGTCTGGTACTAGTTTACAGTGCGTCCGTGTTCCTATGTACTGTAAGCCTGTGTGCAATGTTCCGTTCAACCTGTTTGCCAACCACAAAGGGCATCATTTATGAGTGTATTATATTGCTCTCCTCCCACTTCGTTACACGCTTTGATGTTTTACCAAATGTCATCGTAGATTAGTGAAGCAGGGTATGGGTGGGGAGGCTAATGATTGGACTTAAACGCATTACCGCTGCCCCCCTAACTGAATTTTAATGAGTTGGATTGCGCCCATTTGGGGTTCAGGAACATGCCTCTACCATTTTAATTAATGCGGAGACGCAAATATCTTGTTCATTGTTACCAGAATGCGAGAGTTAAGTAATGGAGTGATCCTCCCTGAAATAATGCAAAAAATAATTGCATAATGACGGAATTACATTCAGCAGCAAAAACCAATTAAGTCATATTTTCTGCTAATTTATCCCATTGTTTCTTTCCTCAGCAGGGGGGAAAACAACTCTTCAATTTGCTATTTTCAATGGGCTGCAATGCTACGCTATTGTACCAGGTCATCTGACTATGTAAACAGAAGTATACAATTGCTGAAAGGAGTCTGTCAACAAGTGTGCAGATTAAAACAAACATATTCTCATAAAACCAATATTAGCGACGTATATCAACAACGGCGAGTCATTAAGCAACAGAATATGTTAAAACAACGTTCGCTCAGATATTCAAAGTTGATGTAAAGCAGCAAATTAAATGTAAACAAAGCAGATTAAAGTCTATTCATAGAAAACTAATTGCATGTCTTGATTGGGTTTAATATTCATGAATACTAGTATAATGAATATAATTAAAACACGCTTTAATCCCTTGTTTAATCAATGAAAACACAGGCAAACAAGAGGCTTTGTGTTCTCCCTCCACACCTTTATTTGATCAAACATTGGCCGGCGTAGGTTGGATGAAATCTCTGATGTCCAGACTTAAAGGGTAGCCACAGTACATTATATAACCAATCGGTGTGTAATTATGTAAGGCTGCAAGGACTTCGAACTACAATATTATGAATTTTCCTTTTAAAATAATCACAGAAAATATCCAAATGTAATTGGAAGTCTCATCTAATGATATTGTTAATCATCGAGATGATTGTATTTGAAGCTCATTGCCTTAAAATGGCTCCATCATCACCTCAGTGTTCGGGAGGAGAGAATTGCTAACAGAACATCGCCAATTACCTGTCTCAGGGTTTTGAGATGATCAAATAATAATTATGTACGGATAATGAGATGCGGTATTGCCTTTCATTATTGCGTGTGGCAAACACATTTATGAAGAGCGACTTCATCATCGCAAGATACATCAAAGCTGTAACAAGAATAATGAGCGTAGAAAGTGCGGCCTCGCTCAAGAACAATCATTGACACAATGATTGAGTGTCAGGCAGAGAGTACAGCTAAAATACTGCATAAACACAAGACAATCACTTATAATGTGTGAACGTGGCAAGCAATTACATTTAAGAGGAACATACATCACATTATAGAGGTAGTCTACAAGAAATAACACCAAAGGAAATAGAACGAATATTGAGGGGCTGTGATTGTTTGGATTAAAATGGCTGCCCCGGGTTGTTTTTCGCAGTCAGCTGATCTGCGGTTGCAAGGCTGCTTATAATAATTTGGTATTTAGCAGAATCTTTTATCCAAAACGACTTACCTCCCCTGGAGCAGAATGGGGTTAAGGGCCTTGCTCAAGGGCCCAACAGCTGTGTGGATCTTATTGTGGCTAGACCGGAGATTGAACCACCAACCAAGTCATGTACCTTAGCCACTAGGCAACAGGCTGCCCCTGTATGCTTGACAGCATAATTCTGGAATATGTCCTACCACCTACTATGATGATGTAATTTCCCCATATGAGCACTGGATGGTTGGCCATATTTGAAGGTAAACCAGTAAAAAATCCTGCAATGGTATATGCAGTTTTTCAATAACCTTGTCAACGGTATTTCACTGTTTTCCATCCAATGAATATTAAGAATTGCACATTGCAGCAGTATGATAACAAATTTGAGACAACAACTTGAGGCAAAGTGTCTGTTTTAAATTAATTTTACACCATTTAATTTTAAAATGATGTGATGTTGCAAACAACACGTGTGGAGTTTGTGGAAACACATGATGAGTTGGAGCCAAAATGACACCAGTGGTGAAACCTCTCACATTTTGTTGCACTTTAAAATTGTGAAGGAATATCTGGATGTGGCTCTGGGCGATAAACCATATTGATGATTTTCAGATGTTTTTTAAGTGCAATAACAATCATTTACAGTAGAGTTCATGTTCCTAATATAATTGTGAAGTTGGATTATTATTACAACATTTTGATTGACCCTTGTTTTTCTATAGCTACAGTAAATTTTTATTCACTTCTTGTGCAATTTGTATTGGGAAACCAAATACCGTCATACCATCAATAATATGAAAAATATCATAGATATCAAAGATATTTTGTCCAATAAATAAATACAATGTTGAGCCCAACCTGCACTCTCAGAAAAAATGGTTCCAATAGCCTGTGATTCCATAGAAGAAGTCCTTGACAGAGGGTTCCACAAAGAACTAAAAAGGGTTCCTCTATGGACTCAAACCAAATAACCCATTCAGAAGTCTTTTTTTAAAGAGCTATACTGTTTATCCAAATCTACAGAATGGAAAATGGAGCTGCCAGATCCCTCTGCTCTAGAGAGGAGAAGCACTTGCAGGAGTATACAGTGGTGTTAACAGACTTAAGACAGGGTATGACATTAGCTCAGGCGGTAAGAGGGTACGACAGGGTACAACATTGGCTCAGACAGTAAGAGCAGTCCTCTGGTAGTTTGAGGGTTGCCGGTTCGATCTCATCCTGGGTGTGTTGAAGTGTCCTTGAGCAAGACGCCTAACCCCCAAATGCTCCTGATGAGCTGGATGGTGCCTTACATGGCAGCCAATTGCCGTTTGTGTGAGAGCGTTGTACATCAATTGCACAACGCTTTGGATAAAGGCGCTATATAAATGGCAACTGTTTACCATTTAAGATAGGACACATCTTTGTCCTCGACTGCCAGGTGGACTATCAGCAGGTGATTGGATGTGAGAGGCTGTGGATCTCTGACGAATTAGACCCACACTGCCATGTTAATACCAGCAGATCACTGGCACTCTGAATTAGGCGAAGCTGTCTGTTTGCCCAGGCTGGAGGGCCACAATAGCTGGACAGGACAATATTTTGGCCTGTAGCTCGGAGCATGTGGTGTGAAATCAGTGTTCCATTTTCATTGGTGCATGAAGACTGGATGAGTTTCAATACAGGAGAACAATCAGTCAAATGAAAAGCCTTGTCTCAATTTGTCAAATTGTTTGAAGCTATACAGAAATTACTTTATACAGGAAATATAGAAATTACTTCTCTTTGCATAACAGTTTGGGTTAGAATTTGTTAGCTTGATCTATCTTTCAGTTCTTTTTTAATTATTAACCTAAAAGTACTTTCTGAGACTTCAAGAGAGTTTCTGCACATTGGACAATGTTTATTGCATATTTAATAGTAGATTTTTCTCCCCATAAAGGCTGCTATCCCTCTGACTGTCAGTTCGAGCTTCAGTGATTGAAGGAGTGTTAAATATGACTGGACAGTCCAAGTTTGAAAACGAATATAAAAAGAAAATGATATAAAAAGCTGTCTTTCTTTTCTAAAGTATGCATAGCTAGGGGATTAAATACTCATATAGATGATGGTATTGTGTGGATTGGAAATCCAACAGTTCAGGAATGCCAGTTTTTATCCACTCGATGATGAAGGTTTAGGAGACCTAGACAATGTGGACAGTCCTGACATTCACTGACACCACACACACAGACACACACACACCACAGAAAAGGGAAAACAACACCTTTTTAAATGAAATTGCCCACGCAATTCTCCAAAAGGTACTTGACCTCTCTACAGAGGCAATTTATATGAAGACAATTCAATGGCTCTTTTGCCTTGGCAAATTTCACCTCCAAAAACAAATTGCACAAAGATGATAAATGAAAAAGAGTAGGTTTTAAGCAACACCTCTCAGACCTGTTCTTGACACTAGGGCTGCAGTTTTAGATTTATTGTGTTACTAATAGTGTTCTGTTCAAATAAAATTTGAGGCGACGGATATGCTGTCCTTTATGGAAGTCACCTTAACTTCACAGCCTTCAAAAATTAATTTCTGAAAGCTGTTTAAGCTAAAATGCCCCCCAAAATGATTCAAACACTTTTTCAAGGTGAATAAAGAAGTCACAAAGTCCCTAAGTCTACCTTTAGACGCCCACACCATGCCAATAGCCTGATCAGATGGTCAGAAATAAAGTCTCTGTTGGTGCAGTCAACAAAAATATCTGGAGTTGGTTAAATGTTGTTGGAAATTCATATGGATCATGGTGAAAATGGTGGTGGGTGGTTGATATTATTGGGTTGTTCTGCATCTACTGGTCTTGTGGGATGGCATTTATATAGTGCCTTCATTCAAAGAGCTGTACAATTGATTACATTACATTACGTTACATTACATTATTGGCAGACACTCTTATCCCGAGCGACGTACAGTTGATTAGACTAAGCAGGAGACAATCCTTCCCTGGAGCAATGCAGGGTTAAGGGCCTTGCTCAAGGGCCCAACAGCTGTGCGGATCTTATTGTGGCTACACCGGTGATCGAACCACCGACCTTGCATGTCCCAGTCATGTACCTTAACCACTACGCTACAGGCCGCCCTTCTCATTCACCCATTCACACACCAGTACAATTGTCTGCCATGCAAAGGCACCAACCAGCTTGTCAGGAGCATATGGGGGTTAGGCGTCTTGCTCAGGGACGCTTTGACACAACCAGGGCGGGATCGAACTGGCAACCCTCCGACTACCGGACAACAGCTGTTACCACAAGAGCCGATGTCACCCCGTGTACTTTCTGAAATTCCCACTGATAGGAAGAACGACTAAACTGAACTGAACTTTAAACAAGACAATGATCCTATAGTCAAAGTCAACCAGGAAATGGTTAACACCACGGTTACTGCTTTGAGTTGGCCATCAGGGTCTCCAGACTGGAACTCAATCAGAATGCTGAGGCTTGAATTGCAGGTTATAAACACAGACCTTGGAAAAAGGGATGATTTTGTTTTCTTTTTAATGAATACATTTCATAACATTTACAGAAATGATGTGTCCAGCAGGGCCATCTTTATGAGAGACATTTCCTAACTGTCTTACTCCACCATCTTAAAAAAACCTTTCCTTAAAATATGAATTGTTCCATACTTGACATTCTACTTTCAAGTATGTATGCATACAATTTAGACAGAAAAGGTCCAGTCCATTTTCATCATGGAAAAAGAGCAGTGAGGAATAGCTTAGTTAGTATTATAAGATGGAATTGCCTTGTTTTTTGATTCATTTTATTTTAAAAGGCACAGACATGCTAACAGACATGGAATTAAATTATCCAAAGTCCTTACCCTTATATTTGAATTTGACTCTTCACAATAATATGCTTTTTACTAATTCATTCACATCTTAGATACATTTTTTTTTTTTTACTTTGAGTGGAAATGGGACTTGAATTCATTAGTCCAGAGAACACCTGAATAGCAGTGGCCAAATCAAACAGTTGCAGGCATTGCAATAATTGAGTGAAAACGCCACATTTCTTGTAGGTCTCGGTGATGACTTTTGAAGTTATTTTTCAACCACATAGCGTGGGACTCACTCAAAAGGAATGTATCCCACGCACTGCCTCTTAAAGGTAAACACATCAGCGATGATGAGATTGAATAAAGATTACCTGAGGCGATGCAGCACTTTCATAGACATTACGGAAAAAGGCATAGGTGGAGTTTGCTTTGAGTGAAAGACAGTAATTGGATAGAAATATTACTTTATCATTAAGGGAGCACAGATAAAGATCTAATGCACCCACCTTTGTGCCTACATTTTCACTTGATCCATCCTGCTAATTGTACTGCCAAACTATAGCCTCTAAACTCATTCGAACAGCCTTTGCTTTTGTAGTAATTGCACATTTAGTCTCAATCTCAGCTAGTTACTCTGCCCCTCAGCTTACTGTGAGATTGAATTTGTTCTGAAATATAGGCTGTATTTTATAATTTTATAAAGCATGTATTTTGAGATCTAAGTGAGAAGCACTTTATATTTCCCACTTTGGATCAGTGTACAGTATGGACTTTGTTGAGTTCTCGACAAATAAGAGAAATATAGGCTTGACTTACAAAGTCTGTTTGATTTGACAACCCTGGCCGATGGTTTGCTAGTTGCTAGCAGAAATTGCCACCACAGTTGGTCAGAAAACACATTGGTGATCAGTCCTTTATTATCGCCACTGGATATCAAGTGAAGCATTTGAAAGCAAAGGGAATACCTGTGGTGTTAGACTTTACATTTGTTTAAAAGATATTGATCAGAAAATAGCAGTGGGAAACTATGAAACCCATAAAACGGGCGATGGAGGGAAGAGTTTCGCAGGTTTTCAGCGGCATTCCTTCGGAATGAGGGATGAAGTGCAAGCACGCATTAGTCTAATAGTGAGTAATGGTTTCAGTTTTCCCTGATCTCTTGCTCTTGTGATAAATGCTAAAGTAGCTGAGACATGGGAGTTAATATAGTCAGGCTAGTTTAAGTGATTATTATTTTTGTACAAAGTTGTAAGTGCACTGTAGACTACTCACAGCACACGGTTTTTGCGGTTAGTGGCAATATAAACTGTGCACTTTATTAGGAACACCTGTACACCTACTTGTCCATGCGATTGTCTAATCGGCAAATCGTGTGCCAGCAGTGTAATGCATAAAATCAGGCAGATATGGGTCAGGAGCTTCGGGTAATGTTCACACCAACCATCATAATGGGGGTGACTTTGACTGTGGGATGATTGTTGGTGCCAGTCAGGGTGGTTTGAGTATTTCAGAAACTGCTGATCTCCTGGGATTTTCACACACAACAGTCTCTAGAGTTTGCACAGAAAAAAAAACAAAAAGCAAACATCCACTGAGCATAGTTCTGCTGGTAGAAATGCCTTGTTAATGAGAGAGGTCAGCGGTGAATGGCCAGACTGGTCAAAGTTGACAGGAAGGTGACAGTAACAAATGACAAATAGTGACAAATAACCATGCATTTTAATAGTGGTATGCACAAGAGCATCTTGGATAGACTACAGCAGCAAAAAATGTATTAAGCCTAAAACATAAGTCTAATAAATACCTAATAAAGTGTTCACTGAGTGTACGTCACAGGACACATTACCTGAACACTCTCACAGTGGACTTTCTTCCAGGGATAATTATTGAGTAAACACATTTGCAGTTTGAGTCCACACTGCAAATGGATACTTTTATCGGTAGCTTTGAAAACGCAGTGAACCAAAGCAAAAACTTTAACAGAACACCTCCAGCTTTTCAGCTGAAAAGCACCAAATTATTTAACAACACTCTTTCAGCTCTTACAGAGTGTGTGATATTGCTTAGATAGTAATATACAGTCATTTGTGCCACAATAACAGCAAGAACAGCATTAATGATACATGTTGCAGATCCAGCAATGTTGTTAGTACTGGTCTGGCACTGTTGCTCAGAAACCAGGTGGATGAATCCATGTTCTTCTGCAGTAAATCAGTCGGACTAAGAGCATGATACTTATAATTCAATAATTAAATAATAATAATAAATAAATGTATAATAATAATAATGATGGTAATAATGATGATAATAATAAAAATAATAAGTATTATTTAATAGTTTAATAATTTAATATTATTTAAAGGTTAGCTTCACAGTCTAATACCCAAAACCTCCTGTTGATTCTGCAGTCAACCTTCCTCACACTTCGAATGACAATTTCTAGGAGATACTAAACCATTTCCATGGAAACGGCGCTTTTGATTCAGCCTATCAAAGGAGGGAGTTTATCCTTGATTGCTAATTGAATCCAAAAAGCAGGAGCAGAAACCCTTTAATCCAATCACTGATAACATACACCCTGTATGCACAACATACATATAAATGAAAGTCTGGTTGCGCAACACTTGGAGGGTAATGACTGATTAAAGTGAATGTTTTTTCTATTCCATTCAATCAAAGTGAATTGGGGTACATGCAAGGGGAAGATAGTAACGCGTGACTGTTTTAACAGATCGCAGTGTCAAAGGGGATGATTTTAATGAATATTTAACACAACATGATTCCGGAAAGATGAACTTGCGATGCAGCAGATTGTCCCAGCGATCGAATGAACTTTCCGGAATACGGCGAAGCTCGCAGTCAATTTCCCCTTCGGCGAGGTTAGCGTGGTTTCGGCAAAGATGGAGCAAATGCGGGCGAAGTCGCACAGCTTGTGTGGCGCCACTTGTTTTTAATCATGCTGTTAGCTGGTGTGTGATTTTCAAGTCATTTTATATTCAAATATTCAATGGGTTCCCGGAATAGAGTAATAGAGACCTCGTTTCCCTCAAACCACGAGCACTTTTTGTGCCGTTTATTTCTGAGTGAATTGTGAATGGAACTCACTCACAAATCAAAAGGAAATGTAAAAATGCCATCCCAAGGCCCTCCATAAATGTTAAACAGAAATGACAGCGCATTTCCTCCCGTTAACCAATGCAGCTTTAAGAATAAAATCAGTTAGTTCCTTAATCCACTCAGTCATGTGCAAACCTCCTTCGCACCTGACGTAAACATGCATCTCGAGTGATTGGATTGGATCTGGATTGCACTTGACCACATAAGAATACAGGTGTAAATGCACCCGAGACTCATTGCGAACCAATCGTGATCCAGTCACCCTAACCATCTCTGGTGGGTGGTCAAGGAAGCACTGTGACCACATTGACCACACATGCAAATTAATTTCAATCCACATGCAACATTTTTTGCTTAGCTTCATGGGTGGCCACCATTTTCTTTCAAGTGACCCTTTTTTATTGCAGAAATGACACAGACCACAGTAACATTAGCCTACAAAAAGTCAGCTGCAGTCTTTCATAGGACTTGCGCACTAGGGTGAGGAGGACATCACGTGTGCAGTTGGACAGTGGAGATACTACATAACGACAGGTGTGCCGTAAATGTAATTAGGCTAAGTCATCAGAATAGTTGCTAGCATGATTGCTAACAAAAAAATGACGTTTTCTGTAATTGTCTTGTTTCTCGTATGTAATTGAGAAGGTTATCTCATAGCGAAAGAATCAAATATTCAAATATAATATGGTCTTGTCCATACCTGTAAATCCATACAAAGAAATTCACTCTCTTGTTCTTGAGACTGAATAGGTAATATTGTTGACTGTTGATGACTTATGGAGTACAAACTTTCCACACTGACACAACAAATACGTTCTGCACGGAGACGCAGGACGAACAACTTGGTTATTTTAGTGACAATAACTGTATATCAGAATGGTCACGGATCATTGCATCAGTCCTAACTGTTCACCATTTTATAGGTTTATTATGAATCTCTCATAAAAAAAATTCTGTGCCAACACAGCTTAGCGTTTCTATGACAAGTATGAAATTGCCCATTTATAAATTACTCTGACTGAGGCAGAAATTTTACTAAATTATCCTGAAAAAAATCATTAGAACAAAAATGGTTCTGTTAATGATTTTTCAATCCACACAAAGGGGGTGGAGTGAAAAAGTAGATATTGGTATTCATAATGAATGTAGATTCAAATAGTAGAAATATGAATGTTTCACACAAATTACACACAGTCCTATACATTCAGTATCTGTGGCTATTATAACCGTGAGTTCTGTAACTATGGAAGAAAATGAATACCTCTATCAAATCAAAGTACTATCCCCAAGGACACGTGTGTAGGGGCGTGTGGTCGTAGGTCGAACAGAAGAGTTTTCTTACAGAGTTTTAAAAGGACAGGCACAAAAACAGAATTATCAGGGGAGAGCTGTATTATTATACAGAGTTAAAAGCTCATTATCACTTGTCTGTGTTTGCTCGGTGTTATTTTTTTGGGGTGGGTGGCGGTGGGGGGGGGGGGGTGTTTGCCGTAGTCCCATTTCCGCCAGACGGTGGAGTGAATAACAGGAAGCGGAGACACGCAGGAGGGACACACTCCGCCGGGCAGAGGAAATTGAAAGCCACGGCGCTGCCTGCCTCTGAGACACTGTGTCCTCAGCGTATCAGCGGCCATTTTGATTATTTATTTCCCCCATTCATTACAGGGCGAACGCAGACGTTCTGGTTCAAGAGACCCTGTGGGTTTCACATGTGGGCAGGGCCTGTGGTGGCGATACCAACAGGTGGAAATAATACACGGGAGAGGGTTTTAATGAAAACGGCTTTGTTGGGCGACATCTTTTATCACTTGACATCGTTTTAATGGCATATTTTTAGAAATCTGACAAAAAAAAAGAGTATAGATGGCCTATTATGCATTATAGTAACAAACACTAGCTAGGATACTGTGATCGCTATCCTGGTTCACATGCCTGTGTTTGTGGACTTGACATCATGAAGGCGCAGTTGTGTGCATTGTAGAACGTTTGTGTGTGTGTGTGTATGTGTGTGTGTGTCCTTGTACAAAGTCAGCGAGCAGTGCACCTGCTGACAACATGAAAAATAATCATCCCATTTGTCGTTCTGCTTTGCCTGATTTTTATTTTTATTATTTTACCTCCGGATAAGGGACCAAACCGGATCAATTACATTTCAATTACAGGAGGAGGTCAAAGCAAGCGGTAGGAAACGTGTTATTAACCATCTGTGGTCTCTTGGTACAGCAATCCCCCTGTGTGTGTGTTTGGATGTTAGGTAAAGGCTCACCACCTTGCTTCATGCTGCGTTCTTTGAATACATATAAACCAAAAATAAGAGTATAGCTTTGTTTAATAAATAAGTTTTTCAAAGGAAGGTGAGCATGTTTTAGGATTAAAAAATGTAACTGGTGAAGGATAAGTAAGGCTCATTAACCTCACAAGCATAGGTTTGCAGAGCAAAACAGCCACGTCATTCACACACTCAACTAAACAGCTTTGTACTATGACTCCACACACACACTCACACACACACACACACACACACACACAAACACACACACACGCAGCTCTCCACAGACCTGTCACTGTTTCATCACAATCATCACAGAACCCGATCTTTCCCGACACTTTTTTTTTCTAACAGCCTGACATTCAATCGGTCGGTGGCAGGTCTATAAGGACTTACTGTCTAGATTCCTTCCCTTTGGACTAATACACAGTATTCCAGCCACTGGCTGTGTCTCTTTCTAGCGTTCTGGCCCAGTCCAGCGTCTCGGCAGGATGTGCAAACTCACGCGCATAAATATGCGTTACATATTCTCCGAGTTCAGGGCTCTCACCTCGGCGTTCATCTTCCAGAGCGTCTCGCCTCCCCGCGGAGCCACGCGGGTCGGGAGAAGCAAAAGCCGCCTTTTTGTTGTGCGAAACAGCCTAAAGGGATGCGGGAGGGAGGGCACACGTTCAATTCAGGCCAGAAATCCCACCCACTCCTCCTGGAAAATATGAATCACAGGGCGAAGGATAAGAGGTGCCTTAGCAGACAGAAACGTATTCTTTGAGCGTTGTTGATGATTAGAGATGCTTCTCAAGTACAGTACAAGATACGAAGAGTCTCTGGCTGTAGCAAGGTCGTGTGGATGGGGAAATATGCCAGCGCTGGCTCGGCATGTTAACAAGCTATGGTGTCCGTGTTAATACCGATGGGAAACCTATTCACCTATTCACCTATTCATAACTCAGCGGTGGGGTTAATTCCATATCAATTCAGTCAGGTCAGTAAATTAATTTCAATTCGATCATTACATTACATTACATTCATGGAATTTGGCAGACGCCCAGAGTGACGTACAGTTGATTAGACTAAGCAGGAGACAATCCTCTCCTGGAGCAATGCAGGGTTAAGGGCCTTGCTCAAGGGCCCAACGGCTGTGCCGATTGTGGCCACACCGGGATCGAACCACCGACCTCGTGGGTCCCAGTCATGTACCTTGTCATGGCCGGTGAAAATGAGAATTTTTTTGATTTTCTATGTAGAGTTTTTCTATTAATATTAATTGAATTACAAATCATTCCCTGCATTTATTCATTAAGTGAAATGACCCCAGTTTTGTCACAAACAATGGTTATTACATCTGGTTCAGTGGCACTGCAGAATCATGCTTTAACCAATCAACCACCATGCTTACCTTTTACTCTAAGCAGTTAATAAAAATGTTACGACACAGAATACATTGTACATTCAACAAGGTGATACCTGTTTGATACCTACTCATATCAAATTCATCAGTTACATTAACAATTTGTATTTTAGTATGAAATAATATTACTGTTAAGGACTGTATTAAGTTCATTCCATGGCCATTACTTAATATCATTTATAGAAATTAATAAGATGATATATTTTGGAAAATAATTTTTCATTTTTTAACAAACTTATTTTTATTATGTTTTTCTAAAGTAGCTTTGAAACTCTATGATTAATATTTTTTTCAGAAATTGTATTCAATATATCTGAATAGATTCAGACAGGGTCTAGTGCCCTTTTGGAGGATTTAATGATTCATCTATGATTTAACAAAAAAAAGGCCTTGAAGCCATTTCTATTTATTGATGTTATTTTTTGGCTACAGGGCCAATCACGATTGAGTACTCCCACCCCCAAACAGGTGCATGGCTTCCTGGCCTGAGCCACCACACTGGCTGAGCTTAGGTGAAAAGAGGGGGAAGATTTCATCCCACCTTTACAGGCCCAATATTTCAAATGTGTTCATTTCACATCAGCCCAAGGATGCCTGGCAATGCGTTCTGGGTAAATACGATCACCGTTTCCCAATCCGTCTTTCAATACGGCCAAAAAAATGCATTTGCTTCCACCAGGCACCACATCAATTTCCACTGGGCTGCATTTACATTTACCTCAATGTGAGAACCTTAAAATTAATATTGCACAGTCTGTAAAACTTCCCAAACTACTTTTAATTAACTTTTAAAACTGTTTGTGAATGAAATTAGTAATTAATTACACCGCGCCAGGATAAAGAACTGATTAACTTTATTGCTACGTTCACTTTCCCAGTATTTTTGTTTAGCAGAATGCTATTTTTTAAGGCGTCACTTTAAGTAATTGCTGGCATTTCAACAGCCACCCTATACTGTACACTGGCGTTGAGTGACCACTGCCATTAAATCACTACTTCAGTATGATTAGTGCCATTTGAATGTCAGATGCGATCATTACTGTGAAGGTTATGCGGCACTTTGAAGACTGGATGTCAAAGTACAGTACATTACCTGGGTGATAGAATACTTTGGGAGTTGCAGCAGTGCAAATATATGCATACCCTTTCCCTGGTTAACTCTAGAGTGGACTGCACTGACTGCACTCACTCTTTAAGATAGTCCACCTGTGCCCAATGAGCAGCTATTTTATGGCGGTGATTAGCCCCACTTCAGTGACGACCCCTGTGGAGCTGGCCCAACAGAGAGACATAACATTTTAAAAGCTCTGTTTTATCAAGCGTCCGACCAGGAAAATGCGACTTTGGGGCGAGGCACCACTGGTTAAGCCAGGGTACTTACAGTACAATGTCACCTAAAGACCATGTTGAAAACATGATATTACCAGCTTTACAGAAAGGGTTTCTTGGCAACACTTTACAATAAGGTGGCATGAATTGCCATTAGCTAATGTTGTTGTTAACTACACTACTGAGAAGTCAGTCTGGACAGATTTGTTTATGTATTTATACATCATTAATTCATGTTGACAACCGCATTAGTTATTTCCAATTCATATTGGAATGAAAAAAACAAAAACCGTTAATGTATTTGTTATTGGTTTGCTAATTATAAGTTTATCCTATGGTTTGCTTAGAAATAAATATGAATGTACTGTTATTTATCAGGGACAGTGTACATTCATCAACATTTTCAGTTTCCACATCAATGTGAATGTGCCAGTGATAGCTAATGAGCTCATTTTCATTTGTAGTCCCTAACCTGCATATGTTTGGACTGTGGGAGGAAACCAGAGTACCTGGAGGAAACTCACAGAGATAAGGGGAGAAGTCCACACAGAAAGGCCCGGACAGGGCTCGAACCCAGGACCTTCTTGTTGTGAAGCAACAGTACTACCCCTGCAACAAATTCATTAGTTAATAGTTAACAACTACTGTACATTAACAAATGAGAAATAAATGTATTGCTTAATTAAACTTACTAATTTACGTACGTCAATTAGTCAATGTTAACTACATTTGTTTATGCCAATTCATTCAATTCATTTCTGGCTTTCATCATTTGTCATTGTGACCTGATTTATCTGTCGCCATTTTGTATTTTACATTACATTACTCTACAGACATTTGGCAGACAGTCTTATCCAGTGCGATGTGCAGTGAAGTGCAAATCAGAACCAGGGAGAAGTGCATTGAAGACCCTAGAGGAAAGTACTGATCCAAGTCCGAGAGTGATCACATAGATAAAACTTGAACCCTTGAAGAGTACATCAACTTTCCAACTAGCATACCCCAGTTGGCAGTTAGAATACCCCGAATACTAAAATATGTATACATAAGTGCAATTCTAACCTATAACATACACATGGCTAATTATAGCAGTGATATTATATATACAGTACTGTGCAAAAGTCTTGGGCGCCTGTATACAATTCTGTACAGATAAGATTCTTTATAATCTTAAATAAACCTAAATAAACGTACTATACATTTTACATTACATTTTAGTAATTTAACAGAATCGTTAGAAACAGAATCAAATCAATATTTTTTGTGACCACCCTTCGGCATTAAAACTGCATCACTTCTCTGAGATAGCCAACGCTGTCCTGCAGCTCTATAAGACAATCAGCAAGGAGGTTACTTGTAGCAATATGTTACTTGTTTTTTAAATTAAATACAAAAATGTCTCTGTAAAATTAAATCTTTTGGAAAATGAATATTTGAAAATCTCAAATGTGTTCTTTTATACTAACACACACAAAATATAAACATTGAAAAAGAAACAGATTGAAAAATCTGCTGCCTTAGATGGTAATAGTCTTGTTTCACTGGAAAATGTATAATTTTAAGGTAAAAAACCAAATAATTTGTAATTAAAGCCACCAGTTGCCAGACCCCTTTATGCAGTACAAAAGCTCCTCTTGTCTCAGGTATATTTCAGCGTTCAACTAAAAGGCTCAAGCATTCATATGGTTCCTTAACATATTGGCCCTGCATGGTATATGTTGCTAGTGGCTAAGGTACATCACTGGGACCTGGAGGGTTGGCGGGTCAAGCCCGGTGTAGCCAAGATAAGATCCATGGAGCTGTTGAAAGGCTTTTACTGTAACCTCACATTGTTTCAGAGGGGATTTTCCCCAGCTTAGGTGTAGTGTTTAAGGTACATGACTGGGACCTGCAAGGTCGGCGGTTCAATCCCCGGTGTAGCCAACATAAGATCCGCACAGCCATTGGGCCCTTGAGCAAGGCCCTTAACCCTGCATTGCTCCAGGGGCGGATTGTCCCCTGCTTAGTCTAATCAACTGTACGTCGCTCTGGATAAGAGTGTATGCCAAATGCCATTTTATTTATTTATAATATGTCACTGTAGGGTCTGTGTCCTTTCTTCATGTATCTTAGTTAAAAAGTCAGGGCTGGATTCACGCAGCTGAGCTGAGCTGAAGCCCAGGGGCCCACGAGAGCTGGGGGAAAATATCACAGTTATGAAAAATATAAATTCTGCCTGTAGCTTATAGATCCCGTGCCCTTCCGTTCTACTGCCAGTATGGCCACAGTATAGATGGCGCTATGTGTTGGTTGGCCTGGCTGTGAGGGACTAACACTTGTAGCAAACTAGATCAGACTAGATCAGACGTCAGTGTGGAAGACTTATCCTTTCTCACTCAACCACAAAGTCTCACAAATTCGGTGAAGTCAGTGCAGTCATTAGGAGTAATTGAGGTATTTTCAGCTCGAAAAGCAAGAAAGAGTAGCTTCTAAATCGATAGGGCATCCCTCTCTTGTTTCATTAAAACCCCTACCTGCTCCGAATGTGAATGTGACATGTTAGCTGGCATTTACATTGTCGTAGCATTAGCATTTACATATAAATGTAATGTTGTGGTAGCCCTTGGGGCCACGTACGTAGCCTTAATCTGACCATGAGTCTTGATCAGGACTGTACAATGGATCAGTCTTTGACAGGAACGTTTGGTTATTCTCTTGCTTGAATTCAGGTTTTGTGTTTGTGTATTTCGCAGAGGATTACTGAAACACAATGACCTAATTAGTGCTTGCTGTTGACCCCAAGGGGAAGGTGGGTTCTGTGTGATTTGAGGACAAATTCTTTCAACATGGTACAATGTATTTTATTCAGCAGTGTTTTTCTCATTCTGCACAATGCGATAATTGTTCTCTTTTATAGGCTGAAATGAGGTATAATGCTCGGTAATTTGAACAACCATTATTCACCATGGATAGAAGGCTGCATATTATTGGCTCTGATTACACAAGTCCTATCCAAGCCAATAAAATTGGATAAATTGGCTATAATGTACATTGGAGAGTTGATTACTGTTGGAAGTAACAAGGGGGGGTTAAGTAGTTGCACATTCTTGACATACAGATGAAATATAAAGTTTGGAAAAAATAAACTATTTTTATTGTATCTACTTCATGGTGCATCTTGTGAAAACCTGGACGAAGAGGATGAAATTATTTAAAGAATATGTGCTGTGGAAACAGATTAAACATTCTCTGTGCATAGAGAGGCCCTTCTAGCACAGGGTGCTGTAGGCAAGGGGTGGAGGAGGACTATTTATAAACTAAGACTCACACCGACACAAATCACAAGCACAGAAAAGCATTCATAAACAAGCCCTGAAGGAACAATGCAGGTCCTTAAAAACACAACCATGTTTCACCAGGGCATTATCTGAAAATGTACACGGCCATGGCAGATTCTCCTGATTCATGGCCATTTGCTGGCTATGAGGAGAACTGCGTAATGAGTCTCTGTAATATGTAATATGAATGTATGGAAGCTAATGCACATCTCTAATGTAAACCCGCCACTGCACCTGGTAAAAATGAGTCCGTATCACGGCAGAAATAAATCAAACGTTCGAGGTGACTTTTTTTCTGCCCAGAACCATAATGAAGTTGTTAATGAAGAATGAAATGACTGAAGTGGAGAGAAAGCATACTGTGTCACCACTTCTAAAACAGCAATGGCTGCTCCTTTGTACTAAGAATGACATTTGATTAACTTGTAATTTTCAATTAATTAATGCAAATGTGGTGACTCTAACCTGATTCATTACCATTTGAGGATATGTGCTTCTTTGCCCTGTTTTCGCTCAGGGATGTGACCTTTATAAAGATAGACTGTTTCTTTATGCTTCGTTTTTTTAATTTCCTTTTGGATAATGCTAGGTATGGCTATGTAAAGACACGCTATCTAGAGGTACTTTTATCTACAATACAAATGGTTATTTCTGAGGTTAATGATACCCTTATTGAGTATAAAAAGTCCTCTCTTTCTTCTTTGTAATTGAATATTTTTGTATTAACACTAGTGTTCTCCTCTGCTGTACGTATATTGATGTAACAGAGGTATGTATTCCTGCCAAAGGTACATATTGGCTGAATTGAAGGATTTTAGTATATCTGTAATGCCTTTGCATTGCCAGGCAGTAATGATCACCTTCAATGCAATGATAAACACTTATTAATTAGCTTATTAGCTTGAACAGAGTCGCTGGTGCCTATCCCAGCATGCATTGGGCGAAAGGCAGGAATACACCCTGGACAGGTCACCCAGTCCATCGCAGGGCACACACACCATTCACTCACACACTCATACCTACGGGCAATTTAGACTCTCCAATCAGCCTAGCCTGCATGTCTTTGGACTGTGGCAGGAAACCGGAGTACCCGGAGGAAACCCACGCAAACACGGGGAGAACATGCAAACTCCACACAGAGAGGCCCCGGCCGACGGGGATTCAAACCCAGAACCTCGTTGCTGTGAGGCAGCAGTGCCACCCAAAATAGCTTGACAAACCGCTTAAAAGTACACTGACGAACAGGAGGCAACAATTTCACAAAGACTTGACATGGAACTGAGCTTATATGCAGGTGTAGACAGGTGCAGACAATTAGCTTGAGAGCAGCAGAGAATGGAAATCAGATGTGGAGGATTGACAAGTTAATTAGTCATTGTTAGTCATAAACCTATCCTGCCCTAGCGTTAGTAAATTAGTAAATGACATGCACAAGAAATGTAAGGTAACATGAACACATGGTTAGAATTTTAGTAGTACCCAATCCTGATCTAAAGTTAGTAGATTAGTAAGAAGACAAGGGAAATTGAAACAATTAGGGAAGCATGATTGATAGAAAGGGAGAGAGAGAAAAAGCATGAATGCATGGTTTGCAGAAAGACACGAAAAATTGTATGCTAATCAATGAACAGAACATAACATGAAACAAACATAAATCACGACATAACAAGTTTGCAAAACTATGACAATAAACTATATAACACAACAAGTTGTAACAACTAAACATGAAATGTAACATGACAATGAAACGTAACAAGAAATAAAACATAAAAACGTGGCGAGACTAGACTAACAAAATACGTGTTAATAAACAATAAAAATAAAATAACTAAGACAATAACTAAACATGAAACATGACATGACAACCATGAAACGTGACACATTTGGTATGAAAATATTCCAAATATGAGAATATACTGCACATCCATACATAAAACTGCATTCATCCATTTACTTAGTTATTACTGTAGAAAGATATATTGAGGAGGTACAGGCAGAAAGACACTCAACATTGTAGAATATTTGAATTTGACACAATGGTGCCATCACAGTGGCTTTTGCCATGGTTAATATTACAAATAGCAGAAAGAATAGTTATCTTATGAGTGCTGTACCTTCAAACTAGTCTGCCTCAGCATCTCACTCAGCAGAAACATCCTGTGTGTGTTTGTGCGCGTGTTTGTGTGGGTGTGTGTTTACGAGTGCGTGTGGGTGTGTGCGTGTGCCTATGTGTGCGTGTGTCTGAGTGCATATAGATTTGTGTTTGAGCTTGTGTGTGTGTGTGTGCGTGTGCATTTGTGTGTGTGTACATGCGTGTGTTTGTGTGTGTTAGTTTGTGTGTGTGTGTACATGCGTGTGTTTGTGTGTGTATGTGTGTGTGCATTTGTGTGTGTGTACGTGTGTGTTTGTGTGTGTTAGTGTGTGTGCATTTGTGTGTGTATATCCCTGTGTTTGTGTGTGTCAGTGTGTGTCTGCATATGTGTGTGTACATGTGTGTGTTTGTGTGTGCATGTGTGTGTGTGAACATGCGTGTGTTTGTGTGTGTTAGTGTGGGTGTGTGTGCATTTGTGTGTGTGTGTGTGTCTGAGTGCATATAGATTTTTGTTTGAGCTTGTGTGTGTGTGTGTGTGTGCGTGTGCATTTGTGTGTGCACATGCGTGTGTTTGTGTGTGTTAGTGTGTGTGTTAATGTGTGTGTGTGTGTATTTGTGAGTGTGTACACGTGTGTGTTAGTGTGTGTCTGCATGTGTGTGTGTGTGTGTGTGTGTGTGTGTGCATTTGTGAGTGTGTACACGCGTGTGTGAGTGTTTGTCTGCGTGTGTGTGTGTGTGTGTGCATTTGTGAGTGTGTACACACGTGTGTGAGTGTGAGTGTCTGAGTGCATATGTATATGTGCGTGTGTGTGTGTGTGTGTGAGTGTCTGAGTGCGTATGTATGTGTGTATGTGTGTGAGTGTGAGTGTCTGAGTGCATATGTATGTGTTTTGGCGCTTGCGCAGGGGATCCAGGACCCTGAAATATGCCTCAAGCCTTCCTCTCTCTCGGGGGTCTCAGAGGTAATTGCACCATAATCATCAGATCTCTGACATAGACGATGACGTAGCCCTGGGCCGGACCCCGTTGGCAGGAGGTCCAGTCAACAACGAAAAACACAGCTGGTGGGAAGCTTCAAAAGGCCACGGTAGCAGTCAGTCAGTGTGACGCCCAGGCTCGGTGGCACGTCTGTTAACTCGGGTTGTAAAGGAAAAACACGGCTCTCATGACACCTTGCTGTGAGCAAGGAGACGTTGCTTCCATCACAGCAGGATTCCACCATGTCAACGAGGTCCTCTGATTTTTAACACAAAGGGCTTTCAAAAGACTTCTCATTTGCATTTCTGAAGGAGAGTGTTTTTGGGAAGAAAAAGGATATATTTTTAGTGCTAGTGTTAAATCTGAGTTGTCCTAATATCCTTGTTGAAAGGTATCATGCCACATATCTTTTTTAACAAAACCAATATGTATAGTGCTTACATTTCGGTAATCTGCTAGTAATGATGTAATATAACAATGTAATGTTAATAGACATTGCCCTCCATAACTTTTGGAACAATTATATATGTGCCTCAATAAATTTTGGTTTCACCATTTAGAAATTACAGCAGTGTTTATACATAATCTCTCCATTTCAGGGCACCATAATATTTGTGACACAGCAATGTTACATGAAGGAAAGTCGTCATGTTTAGTATTTTGTCGCATATCCTTTGCATGATTTCCTGATGTCTGTGACCTATCAATATCATCAGAGTTTGGATATCTTATTTTCAGGTTGTCCTACAAGCGATACCTCTTCTTTTCAATTTTTCGAAGTGTGATGTTTATATGACAGTTCCCCATTTCTTTACACTGTTCTTTGCATTTTTATTGAACTCTGCAAGGTCATTTCAGCTGCAGGGGTTGGGAAGTAGAGAGCAGACAAGGCAGTGCTCCATAGTATGGTCTGCTTCTCCACATTCACAGGTGGCTGGGCTGGTCTTGTGGCCCCATCTGACCAAAGCAGCTTTTAATCATCCTGTTCTATTTCTCAGGCGGTTGAGTGTCTTCCACTGAATCCGTGGTGCTTCTGAGCCAGGAGAAGGTCTTCAGAGGGGGGGGATTCCCATGCCAGTTGGAGGAGGGTCGCTCTTCCATCCAGAGCTGGAGTCTGGTTTCGTTTCGAGATATTTTTAGGGGCTGGACATGGCTGAGGAAGCTTCTTCTTGACTTCAGTCATTGGGCCGGGGGTTGATATCCATGGAGGAGGTGGCGTTCATCACTAATAGCCTTCGTCATCTCGACTCTGCTGGCCACTTCCTGTCTGATATCAGCAGGGGCAATGCCTGTGAGGAGGTGCAGGTTGTTCGTGTTGGTGGGTTTAAGCAACCAGTGATCAGGCGGCAGGTGTTGTTCAACGCTGGGTCAAGTTTCTTGGCATGGGTTGATCTCTCCCAGACAGGACATGCATACTCCGCAGAGGAATAGCACAAGGCCTGAGCAGTAGATCTTAATGTGTGTGCGGTGGCTCCCCATTTGGAGTTGATCAGTTTCCTTAGGATGTTGTTTCTGGAACTGATTTTCAATTTGGTGTTTTTGACTTGCTCCTTAAAGGAGAGAGTGCGGGTTACTCCAAGGTAGACAGGGTGGGTACAGTGCTCAAGTGGTGTTCCCGACCATTTTGATATTAAGAGGTCGGTTGGCTTCACAATTCCTGAGATGGAATGAGCAGACTTGAGTCTTCACAGGGTTGGCATGTAGGTGGTTGCGCTTGTAGTAGACGAGTAGCTCATCTAGGGCTGAGGTGAGGTTTGCTTTTACTGCTTCAAACGTACTCTCTTGGGATGTTACACAGAGGTCGTCAGCGTAGATGAACTGCTCAGTATTCTGGTCCATTGGCTGGTCATTAGTGTAGATAGTAGTGGAATCAACACACTACCTCCAATGAGGTCTGTAAACGCCAGGTCTTTTATCAACTCCAAAATCTTTTTCAGGAGGAGGGAGTGGTTCACAGTGTCATATGCGGCAAACAGATCAACAAAGAGGCTCCTGTTATCAGTCCTTTCTGAAAACCATCCTCAATGCACTGAGTGAGATTCAGAATTTGGCTTGTTGTAGATTTGCCAGGTCTGAAGCTTGTTGAGGGATGATGGCTGGTTCAGCAACAGGGGCAAGCCTGTTAAGGATCAGGCACTAAAACAGCCTATACGGGTGGCATAGCAGAGAGATCGGGTGGAAGTTCTTTGTATATGCTGGATCTTTGCCCGGTTTGAGAAGAGCAATAATCCTGGTTTTCCTCCAGATGTTTGGGATTTTTTTTGTAAGCATGCACTTGTTAGAGGTCCAAAGTGACAAGCGATACTAAAAACTGACATCCTAACATCACCACTAACACTAGACTACAGAGTCATTCTTATGCAATTCCAAGATGAACAACAAAGAATAATTAAGACATCAACAACAGGATAAAACTGATACAAAACTGAAACAAAATCCTCATATGTTTGTTGGCCAAATTTCAGGGGTCATGAGTTGAGAAGATAAAAACTTGATATTATAATGGTATGATGCTCAACACCATAAAAATAATTGAAAATATGATGTGTGTATTTTCTTCATTAATTTTGAATGCAGGTTCATAGAATGTTTCTGGCCAAACACCTCGGTATAACCAGGCGTCTGCTCAGGATTAGACTTTAAATATTTATTGTTATAGGCAGTTACAGCGCAGTGGGGACTGGTCATTCCAATGCTGTAGAGTAAATATGAAGTGCCCTGTTGACAGCAAATTGATCTGTGGATCATGGGAGGCAATCACGATGAGTTTATCACCAGGCTTACATTTTAAGTCACTCTTCACATAGCAAACGGAGGAAGGCCGGTGCTTTAGTTTGAATATTGGGGGAACAGAACGGCAACCTACTAGTGGGGTTCGGGGGCCATGCCACCCCTTAAGAAATGTTTTTAAAAGATCAGCTATGAA